>NC_133648.1:312961075-313161165 GCF_009905375.1 Apium graveolens | reverse complement strand
TGAGGAAAATGAAGTTAGTTCATCAAGCAACCAGGTAATCACTACTGATTTAACACAAGCTTACTAAAGAAGAGTGGCAAGATGCTTTTAATGACATTCTACTGAACATATCATTTGCGTGTGTCTCTTAATCTCTTGCTAAAGAAAATAGTAGGATTAAAGAGAACAATTGTTTTTAAGTGATAGAAATGCTGTGTTAGAAGATAATTGATTGACCTAGAGAAAACTAAGCTACATTGTATATCTGTTGAAAATGAACTAGCTGAATCTGTTAAGAAAGTAAATACTTTCTAATCAATAGAGAAGAGCAAGAGGTGATTAAAGCCTGGAAGACATCTAGGGATGTTGTGCTCAAATTGCCAAGGTCCAAGAATTGAATCATTTGTGAGACTGCCTGGGATAAAAACAAAAAGAAAATGGAATTAATTGAGGGCTGTCAACGGATGTGGAATCAACGGATGATGAAAATTAGCCGTTGAAGGAAGAAAAGGAGGCATCCGTTGAAGGTTCCTCAATTAAACAGGCAGGATGTTTCTAACAGTGAAAAAACTAAGAAACTCAACAAAAGTTTGGTTCAACTTCCAAGAACTTTGTCAAAGAAGAAGCAAGCACATCCAAAGATTTCAGTAAGGTGAATATAGGACACATGACCTAGAACAGTTAAAGAATAGGCTCAAAGTGGTTGAGGATAAAAGGAAACTAAAAGGAAATCTAATAGAAATGGGAAGGTAGGGGTTAACAAACACAACAATTACACACCTGATAAGTATGGCTCCTAGAAAAGCTGTGTGCATTGTAATAGTGTTAATCATCTATCTGCTAATTGTAAATCTATTAAGAAAACTCCCATACCTGTAACCCTCTTCCATGCCTAATATGTCTGCATCACCTCTACATGCTATGCCTGTTATGTCTCAACAGAATCCTTATGCACATTTTGCAAACATGCCATATTTAACAATCCTTATCTTGCTGCTTTAGTATGCCCTCAAATGCCATACAATATGCCTATGTGGAATAACATGTTTGCACAATCCATGCCTTATCAAATTCCAAATATGCTAAATGATTCTGTGACTAACCCTACACCTCAACCAACTACATCTAGATCAAGGTTGACTCAAAGTACCTAAGTCTAAAGATGCAGGAGGAATGAAGTCTAGGAGAAAGGCTAACATGAATGGACCCAAGGAAACTTGGGTACCAAAATCAACTTGATTGATTTTATGGTGTGCAGGGAAACAGAAGAAATCTATGGTACTTGGACAGTGGCTGTTCAAGACACATGACAGGAGATTTCTCCCTGCTCACAGGGTTTAAGGAGAGAGCTGGCCCTAGCATAACCTTTGGAGATGACAGCAAAGGGTTTACTATGGGATATGGCTTGATTTCAACAAGGAATGTCATCATTGATGAAGTTGCATTAGTTGATGGTCTCAATCATAACTTACTGAGCATCAGTCAACTATGTGATAGAGGGAATACAGTTTCCTTCAATTCTGAAGCCTGTGTTGTCACCAGTAAGAAAGACAACAAAGTGGTTCTAACTGGAGTTAGAAAAGGAATTGTGTACTTAGCTGACTTCAACTCTACTGATGCAGAATCTATTACTTGTCTCTTTAGCAAAGCAAGTCCAGTTGAAAGTGGCTATGGCACAAGAAGCTATCCCATTTGAATTTCAAGACAATGAATGATCTAGTCAAAAAGGACTTAGTTAGAGGAATTCCTCTTGTTGAATTCTCAAGGGATGGTTTGTGTGATGCTTGTCAGAAAGGCAAACAAAGGAAAGCATCATTCAAAAAGAAGCTTGAAACAACAATTGATGAACCATTATAGCTGCTACATATGGATTTGTTTGGACCAGTCAATGTATTGTCAATTGCAAGAAAAAGATATTGCTTAGTGATTGTAGATGATTTCTCAAAGTTTTCATGGGTCTATTTTCTTGGATCAAAGGATGAAGCAAGTGAAATCATTATCAATCACATCAGGCAAGTCAATAATCATCCTGACTTGAAGGTTAGGAATATCAGGAGTGACAATGGAACTGAGTTCAAGAATTTGACAATGAGGCTGTTCTGTGAAGAAAATGGAATCATGCATGAGTTCTCAGCTCCAAGAACACCTCAGCAAAATGGGGTAGTTGAAAGAAAGAACAGATCTTTAATTGAGGCTGCTAGAACAATGCTTGAAGAATCAAAGTTACCAACATATTTCTGGGCTGAAGCTGTTAATTGTGCCTGCTACACTCAGAATATTTCTTTGATCAATCAAGCTAAAGGCATGACTCCTTATCAGTTGTTCAAGAGAAGAAAACCAACTCTAAACTTTCTTCATGTCTTTGGATGTAAATGCTTTATACTGAGAAATTAATCTGACCATAAAGGGAAGTTTGATGCAAAGGCTGATGAAGGGATATTTGTTGGTTACTCAGCTGGAAATCTTATAGGGTCTACAATCTAAGAACCAACATTGTTATGGAATCTGTGCATGTTGTATTTGATGATAAAAAGATTGATGGACTAACAGATGAGGGACACCATGAGAGACTCAAATTTGACAACATTGAGATATATTGTAATGATAGTGAAGAGGAGACTGATGGAGATGACACTTCAAAAGGGATTCAAAACATGCCCTTGGATAATGCACAAATTCTGCATCCATTGATAGAGGCAATGCAGTATCCGTTGAAAGACATAGTGCATCATCCGTTGAAGTACAAAATGAAGCATCCGTTGATCATAGATCATCAACGGATAATCGATTTACATCATCAGTTGATAAAACTCCAAGTTCCCTGTAAA
The DNA here is from genome assembly GCF_009905375.1 of Apium graveolens. Lineage (NCBI taxonomy): Eukaryota > Viridiplantae > Streptophyta > Magnoliopsida > Apiales > Apiaceae > Apium > Apium graveolens. The sequence continues at coordinate 313,158,358 of NC_133648.1, read as the reverse complement.
GGACAAACAACTCAGGGGGAGTTTCAACTAATCAACACTCTGTCTCACATCATGACAATACTGAGGCCACCTCATCTAGAGTATATCTTCCACCTCAAAGGAAATGGACCAAGAATCATCCCTTTGAACTGATCATTGGTGATGCATCATCTAAAGTGCAAATAAGAAAAGCTACTCAAGATGAATGTCTGTATAGTAGTTTTCTATCTCAGGAGGAACCTAAGAAAGTGGAAGAAGCTTTATTGGATCCAGATTGGATATTAGCTATGCAGGAAGAGCTGAACCAATTTGAGAGAAACAAAGTTTGGAGGCTGGTACCCAAACCAAAGAACAAGAGTCCTATTGACACAAAATGGGTATTCAGAAACAAGATGGATGAAAATGGCATTGTCATAAGGAATAAAGCCAGATTGGTTGCTAAAGGCTATTCTCAACAAGAGGGAATAGATTTTGATGAGACATATGCTCCTGTTGCAAGACTTGAAGCCATCAGAATTTTTCTAGCCTATGCAGCCCATGCCAATTTCAAAGTCTATCAAATGGATGTCAAGAGTGCATTTCTAAATGAGAAATTGGAGGAAGAAGTTTATGTAAGTCAACCTCCAGGGTTTGAATATCCAAATTTTCCAGACTATGTGTATTATCTATTGAAAGCACTCTATGGACTGAAGCAAGCACCTAGAGCCTGGTATGAAACCTTATCAAAATTCCTTTTGGAGAATCACTTCACTAGAGGTACTATTGATAAAACTCTCTTCTTTAGGAATGTTAATGGCTCTAGTATACTTGTTCAAATTTATGTAGATGACATAATATTTGGATCTACAGATGATAAGCTTTGTAAAAAGTTTGCTAAGCTAATGCAAAGTAATTATGAAATGAGCCTGATGGGAGAACTAACCTATTTTCTTGGTTTACAAGTTAAACAAGTTAGTGATGGAATTTTCATTAGTCAAACTAAATATATTTATGATCTTTTAAAGAAGTTTGACTTAATAGAATGTTCATCTGCAAAAACTCTCATGGCCACTGCCACCAAACTTGAATTAAATAAGACTGAATGGTCTGTGGACATTACAAGTTATAGAGGCATGGTTGGTTCACTTTTATATTTAACTGCCAGTAGACCAGATATAATGTTTTCTACATGTCTCTGTGCTAGATTTCAAGCTGACCCTAAAGAATCTCACTTAGTAGCTATTAAAAGAATTTTCAGATATCTCAAGGGGACTCCAAATCTAGGAATTTGGTACCCTAGAGAGTCTGGTTTTGATCTAATTGGCTACTCAGATGCAGACTATGCAGGTTGCAAAATAGACAGGAAAAGTACAACAGGCTCCTGCCAATTCCTGGGAAACAAGCTTGTATCGTGGTTTAGCAAAAAGCAAAATTCAGTCTCTACTTCTACAGCTGAGGCTGAATACATTGATGCTGGAAGTTGCTGCTCTCAAGTGTTATGGATGAGGAATCAACTCCTTGATTATGGACTATATGTTGAAGAATTCCTATTTTTTGTGACAACACAAGTGCCATAGCCATAACAGAGAATCCTGTGCAGCACTCAAGGACCAAGCACATTGATATCAAGTACCACTTCATTAGGGAACATGTGATGAAAGGTACAGTGGAACTTCATTTTGTTCCAAGTGAACAACAAATTGCAGACATATTTACCACGCCACTTGATGAATCAACATTCACAAGATTGGTAAGTGAGCTAGGTATGCTTAATTACTCTTAAAATTCATGTCCTTATTGCAATTTGAATTGAAGCCTGAAATGTATTAGCTGCAAGAACAAATTTGATTTTTAACATAGATTATTCCATCAACGGATATTCCCTATATATTGAAAGTCAAAATTGTTCTATCAACGGATGTTCATTATCCGTTGAAAGTCATATACATTTCTGGAATTTTTATCCGTCAACGGATAAAACTGAAGTGCTCTTCAACGGATGACAGTTTACCTTATCCGTTGAAATATCACATCAGTCGATTCAAGTGTTTCACAGCCGTTGATTCTATTGTCTTAACCGTTGATACTCATACATACAGCTGTATGTATTTGTTTTAAAGGTAGTTTTTAGAATACTTACAGTTTATTCTTAAATGGCTGAAATTCACTTACACATCTTTATTGTTTAATCTCTTATTTATGTTTTTCTTTAATTTGAGAAAGTATATAAGCCCTTCTGATTTTTCATTTTTACTTTACGCTTTCTTGAAATTTCAAAGCTTTTACCATTTTCTCTCTGCAAAACCTTCAAGTTATTCTCTGCAATTTCTACTCACAACAATGGCACCAGTAGTAAAGATTATGTCTCAATCTGGGTTCATCTATGAGAAGAACAATTTCATAGCTTTGGTAGAAAAGAATGAAGCCCACTCAGATTATCACAAAATGATGGACTTCATCAAAAACTGTAAACTTAGCTATGCAATGCTGGAAGCCCCAACGATTTACTGTGAAGTAGTTGAGGAGATTTGGACAACTGCTGAGTTCAACTCCATAGATATGACTATCTCCTTCACTCTCAAAGGTAAAAATCACTGTGTTAACTGTGATGACTTACTAGCATATTTTAAATTACCTGAGAACAATGCCATGACACCACACACTGATAATGATGTATCCAGCATGTTAGATTCCATAGGTTATTCTCTTAACTCTGCTAGTTTAGGGAGTATTAAAAGAAAAGGCCTTAGGAAAGAATGGAGTTTTCTTGGGGATGCCTTTATCAAGGTTTTCTCTGGGAAAATTAGCAATTTTGATTCCATAACTTCATCTCTTGTCAATATGCTCTATATGCTTGTTTCTGATAGGTATTTTAATTTTAGCAACTATGTTATGCTAGAATTGGGTACTAGATTAAGTAACAAAGCTAATAGATCTAATAACATCTATTATGCTAGATTCTTTATGTTATTGGCTAACCATGTTGCTGAAGGTTTGGTCATTACGAATGAGAATAATAAACTCAAGTGCTGGGCACAAGAGAAAAGAGTTCTTGCAGATTTATTGAGAATGGATCTCAACAGCAGTGTGCCATTGGTATATTTACCAATCATGAATGCACCTCAGGTAGGTAAGGTAATTGCTTCTACAACTCCTACTTCTTCCAACCCCTCTATTTCTTTATCTTTTAGTGTGGCCATGGAATCTGTGACAATGCCCCAACAGATTCCTACCAAGGTCACCAAAACTAAACTTTCAAAATCAAAGACAAAGAAAACCACCTCTGTTGTTTCTCAAAAGACAACAGTTGTAACACCTACCATTAACCCTGAGGGGAGTGAACAGGGTGTGAGTGGTGAGGGGAGGGGTGAACATCAAAGAAACCCCCAGGATAAGGAAGGAGAGAAAAGTGCTTCCCAAGCTAGCCAAGCCACAGTTTCTCAAAAGCTGTGGTGGTTGAAAAGGTTACTAGCATATCCCTAGCTGCATCCTCCCAAAAGGATGTAACTATTGAAAATAGTTCCCAACCAGGAACACACAAACGAGGGAGGGACACTAAAGTCAAACACTCACCAACAAAAGCCTTTATTAGAAGAAAGAGAGCTAGAACCCAATCTTCTACACAGGGTGCACACACTGCACAGATACATCCATCTGTATCTATGCCTTCTCAAACTCAGTTTGATGTGGCTCCAACAAATGTGGAGTCACAGCCCCATTCTCTCACAATTAACACACATCAATCACCACACACTTCTTCACCATCTCTAGATATGGATATGTTATTCCCATCAATTCCTGATTCTCCCTCTTTACAACTCAGGGAGGAGCCCCACTCAAATACAGGTGATCATCATCTTTTAGATGATTTGTTGGATCACCCGCAAATTCTTTCAGATGTAATTGAAGGATCTGTGTCACCAAAACTCATATCAATCTACACAGATTCAACAGTTATATCACTTTCAATTTCTACTTCTTTTTCTTCTTCAACGGATATTACTCATCCGTTGACAAGTGGTTGTTCTTCAACGGATAAGCTTAACAGCAGTTATCCGTTGATACCATCAGTTTCACCTTCAACGGCTATTCCTCATCCGTTGATAGTCTCTACACACACAACTGAAACAATTCCAAGTGTAGAAGACTTGATTACTGTACAATCACTTCTAGGACTGAGGGAAGGGAGTGACAATTTGAGTGAGAGGCTGGGTTGCTCCCAGGCAAAAGGAGAGATTGAGAGCTCAAATATGCATGCTATTTCTTCCAGCATGGCAAAAGTAAGTGAGAGGAGTACCACCTTAGTAGGTGAAGGTGAGGGAGTGAGTTGTGTGAGCCAGGGGGAGCCCCTGATGCAAGAACATAGAGAAAATGAGAGAAAGGCAGGTACAGCAGATATAAGGATGGATCCAGCCATTACTAGTGAGTCAATGATTGTGAATGATGCTGAAAAGGAAAGACAATTTTAGCAACATTACAAAGCTGTAATTGATAACATTTCCTTGGATGCTGACACTTTTACTCATCCTGTTTCAGCCTATCAAGTATTGGCTGCACAGGGCAATGTGGAGGCAGAAAAGACACTACATCTAGTACATACAACAGCATCTCTTCAAAGGGACAAAACTGCTATTAACAAGATGCCTTCAACAGCTGGTGAGTCATTTGAAGAATTTGGAGTAAATTCCGATGATGATGACTTTGTTTCTTCTGATGGAAGCATGAACTTAGGGGGAGATGAAGGCCCTAGTTCTATTCCAAATCTACCTGAATGGGCCTTCACAAAGGAGTCTACAACAGGGCAATTCAATGTCTCCTTAGTCAAACAAATCAGTACTATCAAACAGGCCATTCAGAAAACTTCTCATGCTGGTACAAAGGCTATCCTTACAGCTCACTTGGACTCACTGCATCTCATGAAGTTGCAGCAAGTAAGACAGAATCTGAGTGTGGATGAACTCAGAAAGGATATTGCTGACTTGAAATCCTACAATTCTGAAAAATTGGATTCAGTCATGCCCTTTGGTACAATGCAGGACATTTTGTTGAGATTGAAAAAGGAATCACATACTGAAAAGAGGCTGGCCAAATTGGAAGACAGAGTTCAAGTAATTGAAGATTCTGTGGCCACCATTCTTCACAACCAACAATCTCAAACAAATCTACTTATGCAACTGGCAAAAGCACAGGGCTTGACCCCTCTCCTTGATGATAACAAAAAGGGGGAGAGTAAAAGGGAAGGGGAAGGAGAGCCATCTACAAAAATCCAAATATCTAAAGTGCTAGTTCCTGCCATCACTACTTCTCCAATCATTCAAATCAAAGGAAAGCCTGATGGAATTGATTTAATCCAGCTAGCAGCAGTTGAAATTCAAGTGAAAGAGCAAAGGAGGAGAATTGATGAAAGGATGCAACAGCTGTTTGGCTCAACACAAGATAAATCAATATCTGTGAAACATAGCACAAAGGTTGAACCAATCAATATGGAGCACAAGCCAGAAAGGAAAAATAAGGTTGGAGAGACTTCTTTCAAGAATCTAAAACCTATGGTTCTCAAGCCCAACACCAGATCCAGCAAGGACTCCACAAAGAACCCTCTAGACTTTGCTCAGATGAAAGAAGTGGACTTTCCTCTTCCAAAGCCTGATGAAGACAAAGTTTTGGGTACAAGCATCACAAAACACAAGGAGACCATGGATGAGGCAGTAAGGAGAAACATGGCTATTATCTTTAGAGAGGGAAAGAACATATGTGTGATGCAAGGACATCCCAAATTCTCAATAGCCAAGAGGGAAGAAACCAAAAGGTTAAAGAAAGAAGCTGAAAAACTCAAGGCTGACAAAAGAGCACAAGCAAAGCTTGAACAAAAGCTAAAGTCAAGTCTAGTTGAAAATGAGAAAGGAATTGAAGTCAGGGGTGAAGACAAGATTGCAAACTTAGATGAGGTTTTTGGGAGTATATTTGGTGAAAGTATGGAGGAAAAAGAGGAATGGCAGAAGGGAAACAGAAGAAAGGCCAAGGCACATAGAAGGAGTGAAGGCAACACTGAAGGAACCAAATCTCTACCTTCCATACCTGAACCCTTTGTTGCTGATCCCACTATAAACATCCATGGTGAACTAATCATCCCAAAAGAGGAACCTATTGATTGGGACACCATCAATTTGCCTACCTTTTTAACCACTCTTCCACTACCAAAGAAACAGAAAAGAAAATCCAAATCTATACCTCCCCTAAACTCTAAGAAATTCACTCAAAAACATAAACCTAACCCTAAGCCACCCATTTCTAAAGATGATTATGTTCACATCTGTGACATAAAAGAAATTTCAGACATTGAACTCTATCTGGATGAGCTGGAGGATGTAAGGGGAATTGCTGCTTACAGACAGCTACCAGAGAGATTGGTGTTCAGATACAAAGGAGCTGGGGAAAGAACATGGCCTCTCTACAGGATTCTGAATGAAGGCTACTCTACCTTGATCAGAGTCTTTTCAGCCATTCAAAAGGATTCTGGCTTTACCAGGACTGCCAAGACTGAAATTCTCAACAAGATTGCCAACATAAGGAAAACTTGGAGGGAGCCCAATGTTTTGCCCAGAACCTTACTCATTCAAGAAAGGGGAACTATAATTCACAAATCACCTCATTGGTTGATGGAATTCAGAGATGATAAAGGAGTCAGAAGATTTTTCAGACTTGAAGACCAACTCAAGATTGCCAGCAATGAAACTCTCAAAGAAATGCAATCTAAGTTGGATATCAGTGATGAAGATGAAGCTGAATTCTTCAGACAACTCCAACTCCAAATTGAGGAAAATGACAAAGGGCTAGGAAAGAAAACCAGGGATCAAAGAAGAAAAAAGATGATTTGCTCAGGCTAGAGGAGCACCCTTGGAAACACTGTAAATCTTCAATTACCTTCTAGTACATACACTTTTGCAGCACTTTTAAATTTCTACTTAGTTTCAATTCATATATTTGTTAAGTGTTTTGTTATCATCAAGTTAACCTTGAATTTATGTCTACAATTCTTATAGACATAAATAGGGGGAGATTGTTAGGAATATAAGTGCATTAGTTTGATGATATGTTTAACAAAACACTTAAGTAGAAATCTAGTGTTTGTAGCCTCAACGGATAAAACCACTTTGGCTATCCGTTGATGGTGTAGCTTTACTTAGAAATAAGTCTAGTGTTGTAGCACATTTCAGTCTCTGAATTTGAGATATAATTCTTAAATGTTGAGGGAAATTATAAGTCATGTTGACTACTAAAGGATATGCAGATAGGAAGGCCAATTGTAAATATTTCATGCCTTGTAATTTTGTATAAATGAAATGGTGTCAACGGATAACTTAAAGACCTTCAACGGATGAGAAACAAAGCTTCAACGGATGTCTCTAAAGCTTCAACGGATAACATCCTTCAACGGATGAGTGCATCAACGGATAGAGCTTCAACTGCTAACACATCAACGGATAAAGCCATCAACGGATGAAGGCTTCAATGGATGTTCTGTTAAATAGCAGTTGACAAGTGGTAGTTGTACCTACAAACAGAGGCACATGGGTTGACAGAGACAACTGAGATGTGGTAGCCTATTTCAGGAACATCAGAAAAAGCAGCCGTTCTACTCTAGTATAAAGAGGCAATAGTCAACAATGCACTGGAGTAAAAATGGAGAAGAAACAAGTGGAGAACTTATTTTATTATTGTACTTTTTATCTTTGTCTTCACTTGTAAACTTGGTGTTATATAAACCAAGTAGCAGCTAGTAATTAGAATAGAATTTTTCCAGAGCTGTTTAGAAAAATCTTGAGAAAAATTATCTAGTTTGTACTAGGATGCAGCTGTGATCAACTTCTTGAATCACAGATTTTCTGAAATACCATCTCTGGTGGAATAACAAATCCACCAGAAAAGTTTTTAAGGTCTGTTGTGTTCTGTACTTCTGTGCTTGAATATATATCTGTCTGTATTAGCTTAAAGCAATTCACACACTTGTTTGTCTTAAACACACAGCCTTTGAAACTGCTCAAAACTTGAAAAAGTTTTGGGATTTACATTCAACCCCCTTCTGTAAATCTCATTGTTAATTCACTAGGAATAACATTAATTTCGTATCAGAAATCAGTATGTGGTAGGTATGTATCTGTGGAATTGTATTGTATATGTGTGGTTTGTATATGTGAATTCAACAATCCATGGTTTATGAAAAAACAGGCATATGGCTCGAGATCAATAAGAATCAGGGTTAGGGTTATGTACTTCAAAGTACTTGCATTATAGAATAATAACTGTTTAAGGTAACTGTGACATAGTGAAGAGTGTTCCGAAATACTTGCAATATAATCAAGAGGAAAAGAAACACTTGCCTTATCGATTCGCTTTTACTTTACCAGCACTTATCAATTGATTCCCACTCACTGACTACCTGCTTTCCCTTTCTATGTCTTGATTCCTCTGTTAAACATCACACATACTCATCAACACTATTTCTCAACTAATTCTATTCGATACAAACTTTTATCTACCCTTCGTTTCACCCAAATCTGATGTACGGATTAAAAGTTACAGCAGGAACAGTCAAACAAAGCACGTACAATCATATTACGCATCAATCAGAACACATATAACACGTAACACGTAAGATATTTGATTAAAATAATTAATCAAAGAAGATTCGGGGTTAAAATAATGTTCCAGGTATTTATTACGGATTTTTAAATATTATTCGAAAACGGGACTCCGAATCATTTTATAATTAAATAATAGGGTTCGAACACCCGAATCTGGCTTTAAAATAATTTTATAATAATAATCAAGTCTTGAAAATAATTTAAAATAATATTTTAAGCTAGAAATTATTTTTTGGGATTTTTAAATCATTTTTAAATAATTAAATCCAATTAAATAATCAATTAAAATTAATTAAGAAGTAATTAAATTAATTAATCAATTAATATTTAAATTAATTGACTAATTAAATAATTAATTATTAACTAAAATTAATTAATTAAGATTTATTTAGAATTAAAAATAATTTTTCTAAATTAAATATAGATTTTTATAATTAAAAATGAATTTTCAGAATTAAAATAAAATTTTAAAACAATTTTTGAATTAAAAGAATTCATAAATAGTAACTATATTTGGAATTAGGATTGCACAGTGTTAGATATATTTGATAATGTCATGGCTAATATGTTTTATGTTTAGATTTCAGATCTTATTTGAACAGAACAAATCAGTACTTAACTGATCAGTACTTATACTGGACAACAGAACTTAAGGGATATCAGTACTTATGTTATCAGGAGATAAGCATCAGGAGATAGATATCAGAACTTAAGTGCTGAAGGACGATCAGATAAGGACAGTAGCTGATTAAAGTTAAGAAGATCAAGATAAACATAAGAAGAGATATGCATGAAGAAGGAATTCCGTGAAGAATGGAATACTTGGAATAGAAGATATCTGATTGATATATTTTAGGAAGCAGAATTATATTCCATATCAATTAGCGATTATCTTGTAACTGTGTAGTATATAAACACAGACATAGGGTTTACACTATAAGTGTTATCATTATCGAGAATATTATTTAATATAACCCTAGCAGCTCTCGTGATATTTTGTTCATCACTGAGAGATAACAGTTCCAGATTGTAACAGAGTTTATTATTTAAATAAAGTTTGTTTTCTGTTACATAAGTTCTTGAAGTTTGATTTGATTGTAATAAACACTGTATTCACCCCCTCTACAGTGAAAGTGTGACCTAACAAGTGGTATCAGAGCCTTCTGTTAACACACATACAGTTAAAGATCCAAACACAATCATGTCTGACACAGAAACTCCAACTAAGCCTACCAAAACTGAGGAATCATCAAAGACATCAACTCAGAGTCGATATGAGACTATCAGAGTTCCCATATTGAGACCATCTGAATATCCCATATGGAAGGTAAGGATGACCATGTTTCTGGAAGCAACAGATCCAGAATACCTTGATAGAATCAAGGAAGGGCCTCACAAACCTACCAAGCTCGCTGTTGTAGTTGCAGGTGAAGCAGCAATGACCGTACCAAAGGAAAAGAGTGATTACACTGCTGAAGATATAGCATCTATTGCTAAGGATGCCAAGGTACGACACTTATTGCATAGTGCCATTGATAATGTAATGTCAAACAGGGTAATCAACTGCAAGACTGCTAAGGAGATATGGGATGCACTGGAGACAAGTTGTCAAGGAACTGAAACAGTTAAGAAGAACAGGAAGACAATACTCACTCAAGAGTATGAACACTTTGACTCTAGGACTAATGAGTCATTGACTGATGTATATGATAGATTTGTCAAACTCTTGAATTACTTGTCATTAGTAAATAAGGAGTATGATCTTGAAGATACAAACCTTAAATTCCTGTTAGCTCTTCCTGAATGTTGGGATTTGAAGGCAACAACAATAAGAGACAACTACAATCTTGATGAAACAACTCTTGATGAAATCTATGGAATGCTCAAGACTCATGAACTTGAGATGGAACAAAGAAGCAAGAGGAAAGGAGGAAAGTCAAGGACAGTTGCTCTCAAGGCTGAAGAGGAATCCCCCAAACCACCTTCCTCAAAGAAAGACAAGGGTAAAGCTCTTATCATAAAGTCTGATACTGAGTCATCAAGTTCTGAGAGTGATGATGACTCAGATTCTGAAAGCTTGCCTGAAACTGATGCTGATGAGGAGATAATGAAGCTGTGTGCTCTTATGGTAAAAGGAATCACAAAGATTGCATACAGGAAGTTCAGGAAGGGAAAGAAGTTTTCCAGGAAAGGCATAAGTTCTGATAAGAAGAATTTCAGAAGACCTGAAGGAAGAGGAGGAAAGTCTGACAGAGGAGATTACGCTAATGTTAAATGTTATAATTGCGGTGAGAAAGGCCACATATCTCCTGATTGCAAGAAGACCAAGAATGACAAAGGCAAAGCTCTTGTCACAAAGCAGAAAAGCTGGACAGACACCTCAGACTCTGAAAGTGAGGAGAACTATGCATTGATGGCAAATGCTGATAAATCAAGTTCTGAGAGCAGTTCTGAAGCTGCTGAAACAAAGGTACCTCAGACTACTTATGCTTTTCATACTGATGATATTAATGAGTTGAGAAGATATCTTAAAACCATGTTTGTTAGTTATAGAGATCAAACTTTAACATGTGAAAGATTAACTTCTGAAAATCTTGCTTTTAGGAAAAGAAATGATTTCTTAGAAAAAGAGTTAGTCATGTTCCATCAAACTCAGCAGGATAGAGATGATGCTTTTTATGTTAGGGATGAAGTGCTAAAAATGAATGAATCTCTAAAAACTGAGTTAGAAAAGGAGAGAGAGATTATCAGAACTTGGACTAACTCTGGCAAAACAACTCAAAATTTGCTAAGCAGTGGAAACTGGAAAGAGGGCTTAGGCTATGGAGAAAATAAAAATGAAAAAGGAACTGTAGAAATTAAGCCTGTTGATAAGCAAAAGCCGAAGTTAAAACCTGTTAAGTTTGTAACTGAAAAATCTGAAAATGAGAAATCAGAAGTTAAAAAGGAATTAGCTTCTGACAAGCTAAAACAGGAAAAGACAGCTGAAGTTAATATAGGCTTAATGACAAAGAAGCAGCTTAAGCATAAGCTGAAAGATGTTAAGAATGCAAACAAGGTAAAATCACCTAGGAAAAACAGGAATGGAAAGGAAGGTGTGAATAAAAGCAATAACTATAAATCTGTTCTTGATGCTCCTAGGAAAGCATGTCATAACTGTGGAAGTTCTAACCATCTGGCTTCTTTTTGCAGGAAGAATAAGAATATTAACTCCTTATGGAGTTAAGAGTCAGTCTGTTAGATACAAACCACAAAATCCTTGTTTTCATTGTGGTAGTTTATGGCATTCCATTTATACTTGTAAGGAATATCATAGTTTGTACTATGATTATTATCAAATAAAACCTTCTTTAAAGAAAGTTTCTGTTGTTCCTTCTAGTGTAAGTTCTGATTCAAAGTCTGGTAGTATAAGTTCTGATAAGAAAACTGTTAACATAAAATCTGATGCTAAATCCGCTGCAAATGTTAACAAACCTAAAAAGGCCAAAGGATCCAAGCAAGTCTGGGTCCTTAAAACTAATAATTAGTGGTCTTTTTGATTGCAGGGCAACAGGAAAAATATTTTAGTTCTGGACAGTGGATGTTCAGGACATATGACTGGAAATAAGGCCCTGCTATCAGACTTTGTGGAGAAAGCTGGCCCAAGTGTTTCTTATGGAGATGGCAACATTGGAAAAACTTTGGGATATGGCAATATCAATCTTGGGAATGTCATCATTAAAGATGTAGCTCTGGTCTCAGGACTTAAACACAACTTACTGAGTATAAGTCAAATCTGTGACAGAGGTTATCATGTTGATTTCTTTGCAGAACATTGTGAAATAGTTAGTAAATCTAAAGAAAAAATTGTTCTGAAGGGATTCAGGCGTGGTAACATTTATGAAGCTAAGCTTTCAACAAGTTCTGATGGTTCTGCAATCTGTTTAGTGAGTAGAGCCTCAACTGAAGAAAGCTGGAATTGGCACAAGAAACTCTCTCATTTAAACTTCAACAAGATAAATGAACTGATCAAGAAAGATCTTGTGAGAGGACTGCCAAAATCAGTGTTTGTTCCTGATGGTCTTTGTGACTCATGTCAGAAGGCTAAACAAAGAAAATCTTCGTTCAAGAGCAAAACTGAATCATCAATTCTTGAGCCTTATTATCTGCTTCATGTTGATCTATTTGGTCCAGTGAATGTCATGTCTATTGCAAAGAAGAAATATGCGTTGGTCATAGTAGATGAGTTCACCAGATACACATGGGTGTATTTCTTGCACACAAAAAGTGAAACTGCATCTATCCTGATTGATCATGTCAAACATCTGGATAAATTGATCAAAGATTCTGTGAAAATTTTGAGGAGTGATAATGGCACTGAATTCAAGAATCTGATAATGGAAGAGTTCTGCAAAAATCATGGAATAAAGCAGGAATTTTCTGCTCCTGAAACTCCACAGCAAAATGGAGTTGTTGAAAGGAAGAATAGAACTCTCATTGAAGCTGCACGAACAATGCTTGAAGAAGCAAAACTTCCAACCTATTTCTGGGCTGAAGCTGTGCAGACTGCTTGTTTTACTCAAAATGCAACACTCATTAACAAGCATGGAAAAACACCATATGAGATGGTAAAGAACAAGAAGCCAAATCTCAAATACTTTAATGTATTTGGATGTAAGTGTTTTGTTCTCAAGACTCATCCTGAACAGCTATCCAAGTTTTATCTAAAAGCTGATGAGGGAATCTTTGTGGGACATCCACTTTCTACAAAAGCCTTCAGAGTCTATAATTTGAGAACAAAAGTGGTCATGGAATCTATCAATGTCTCTTTTGATGACAAGAAGATCACTGGACTTGAAGATTGCATTGATCATGATCAGCTGAGATTTGAAAATGAAGATTCATATTCTGATACCTCAAGTCCTGACAGTCTAAGTCCTGATACTGTAAATTCTGATGGATTAAACTCTGATGTTATTGAAACTGTGGTGACTATGTCAAAGGAAGATGCACCAATGCAGGGGGAGCATACTCAAGATATTATCACATCTCAAGAAGCATCAGAACATACATCTGGCTCTTCAAATTCTGATTCGTCAAGTTCTGATAAGCCAAGTACCGACAGTACTGAAAATCTAAATACTGAAGGATCCAACTCAGAGAGCATAGTTTCAGGGGGAGCATCAGAAAATGAAACAGAAGACAACATGAATCATGGGGGAGCATCCAGTTCTAGAGAAAATCTTCCATCTGCAAGGAAGTGGACAAAATCACATACACCTGATTTGATAATTGGAAATCCTGAGGCAGGTGTCAGAACTAGAACAGGTACTTCGAATGAATGTCTTTACAATTCTTTTCTCTCTCAGTCTGAGCCAAAGAAAGTGGAAGAAGCTCTTCAAGATGCTGATTGGGTGTAAGCAATGCAGGAAGAGTTGAATGAATTTGAAAGAAACAAAGTCTGGACCTTAGTGCCAAGACCCAAGAATAGATCGGTTGTTGGTACAAAGTGGGTATTCAGAAACAAAACTGACAGTGATGGCATAATTGTAAGGAACAAGGCAAGGCTGGTTGCAAAAGGATATTCTCAACAGGAGGGAATTGACTATGATGAAACATTTGCTCCAGTTGCTAGGTTAGAAGCCATAAGGATATTCATGGCTTATGCTGCTCACAAAAAGTTTACTGTCTTTCAAATGGATGTGAAAAGTGCTTTTCTCAATGGAGAATTGGAAGAGGAAGTATATGTTGAACAACCTCCAGGCTTTGTAGACTCCAAACATCCAGATTATGTCTATAGGCTTGATAAAGCACTTTATGGACTTAAGCAAGCTCCTAGAGCATGGTATGAGACTTTAGCTCAGTTTCTTCTGGAAAGTGGATTCAACAGAGGAACTATTGACAAAACACTGTTCTATCTCAACCATGGCAAGGACTTACTTTTGATCCAGATTTATGTTGATGATATCATTTTTGGGTCTCCAAATGACAAACTTTGCAAAAAGTTTGCCAAACTAATGCAGTCAAGATATCAGATGAGTGATGGGAGAACTCAGTTATTTTCTGGGCCTTCAAGTCAAGCAGAGTGAAGAAGGAACTTTTATTTGTCAATCTAAGTACACCAGAAACTTGCTGAAGAAATTTGGAATGCAAGACTGTTCAAGTGCATCCACTCCCATGGCCACTACAACAAAACTGGATAAGGATACTGGTAATTCAGTAGATATTACTGATTACAGAGGTATGATTGGCTCACTTCTCTATCTAACTGCTAGTAGACCAGATATCATGTTTGCTACCTGTCTTTGTGCAAGATTTCAAGCAGATCCAAGAGAACCTCACTTAACAGCTGTAAAAAGAATCTTTAAGTATCTTAAAGGAACAGCTGATCTAGGATTATGGTATCCTAGAGAATCAGATTTTAAATTAATAGGTTACTCAGATGCAGATTTTGCAGGTTGCAAGATTGACAGGAAAAACACAAGTGGTAGCTGCCAATTTCTTGGAGGCAGGTTGGTTTCTTGGTATAGCAAGAAACAAAAGTCAATTTCCACATCAACTGCAGAAGCAGAGTATATTGCTGCAGGAAGCTGCTGTGCACAGATTCTCTGGATGAAGAATCAGTTACTGGATTATGGGTTAACATATTTCAAAATCCCTATTTACTGTGATAATCAAAGTGCTATTGCTATGACAGGTAATCCAGTTCAACACTCTATGACAAAGCACATCAGCATCAGGTACCATTTCATCAGGGAACATGTGGATGAAGGTACAGTGGAATTGCATTTTGTTCCCACAGATCAACAAGTAGCAGATATCTTCACAAAACCACTGTGTGAAGCTACCTTTTCAAAATTGGTAAATGAACTTGGAATGATTTTAGGTTCTTTCTCTAAATCTGCTTAAACTTGTTCTATGTTATCAGACTTTATGATCAGTATTTACAGAATTAATCTCTTTGCATATTCTGTGCATTAATTGATAAATGTTTTCAAGTACTGACTGTTGTCTGATACATATCTCTTAACTCTCATAAGTGATATATCTGTTTAAGTAATTATTCTATCCTATGAGGATAATTGTGCTAGATACTGACCTACTAGTCTTCAATAAACAAATGATCCCATGAAAGAAGTAATTATTTCTGTGGAAATCTTATGACACAAGCAAATTCTGATACTTGAGCTTAGTTTAGTTTACTTTATTCATCTTACTACTAAGTCCCAAATTAGAATAATGCTACTCATCTGTTTAAGTTCTGATTCTAGTAAAACTGCTGAATGTACTAAGTGCTGATAAACCTCACTTATCAAAAGAAGAAGAACAAGAATCAAAGAATAATATCAGGTACTCCTTTGAGATCTAGAGTAAAAATGTGAATGGGACGACCCAAGTGCATTGCTGGTATTAAGTAAATATGCATTAGAAAAGCAAAATATTTTCTTGGTGACTTTTCACACTCTATGATTACTGGAGAAATACTCTGATAATAGCATAAATTCTGATAAACAGTCGTGACTCACTTACACTGAGAAGCCTCTGTAAAATAGAATTTCAAAAGATGCATAAAATTAGCACAAAAACAGTTGAGGTGGACTCATGCATGAACTCATTTATCAGTAGGTTTCAGGATAATGACAGCTCTTTAGCAAAATTTTAATTATGACTTATTTCTAAGATGTACTGAAGTAGATCAGACTTTACTCTTTGTCTGTTATTTAGCTTAATGCACACACTAATCACTCCATCTGAATGATGAAAATTTCTGTGGTGGTCTATGTTATTTTAGATAAACAGTCATTGTGTCACTTTTGCACAAATTTCTGAGGACAAGTTCTAGTTACACGTTCTGATGATTAAGTTCTGACGTTCAT
Source organism: Apium graveolens (assembly GCF_009905375.1). Taxonomy (NCBI): domain Eukaryota; kingdom Viridiplantae; phylum Streptophyta; class Magnoliopsida; order Apiales; family Apiaceae; genus Apium; species Apium graveolens. Next base: position 313,141,902 of record NC_133648.1, on the reverse strand, counting down.
AACTAAGAACTTGTATGAGTATTTACTAAGATAGATATTCCTTGTTCGAGTTAAGACATTATGTTCTGATGACTGTTAAGTTCTGGTATAGGTCTAAGTTCTGATTTTTCAGTCTAACCCTTTACTTGACTTATCTGTGAGTAAAATTTGGTAACAGTCTCAGATTAATTTCGAAATGTTGAAGTGGAAGATTAATAGTCTATGGTTAAAACATAATGGCACTCGTCCTTGAACAGTTCACTCTTGTTAAATGTGCACATTCCTTTTCCAATGACTGTTATTCTTTTTCAAAGTCTTGGGAGACGAGGTAGAATTAATTCTACTTGTCAGCATTAAATATCTTTGCGTCTCTTGGCATTTTCTTGCCTATATACACAGCCACTTCACATTAGTCTTCTCATCACACTTGTATCACAAATTCAGTCTTGTTTTTCATTTACTATCACAAATGGCTGAATTTGGCTGGTTCTACAATTACGGTGATGAGACTGTGCATGTCTTTTTGAATGGAATTCCAACTCCCTACCCTATCACCAACATCCCTCACAATCTCTGGATTCAATTTCCAGAGGTTATCAAACGTGATCTGGTGGCCGTTCGAAGAGACCTTCACCTTCGTCGTATCCGTCAGCAAGAGCGAATCATTCGACTCGCTATCTTGTTTGTCGAAGATAGGAAGAGGAAGATGACTTAATCTCGTCTTCTTCCTGTTCTTCTTCATCCTCAGCTTTGTCAGGCTTCTTAGCTAGGACTAAAGCTGTTGACGTTAGGATTAGAAGCTTAGGGAAAATCTTGTATTGATGTAATTTCTATTTCATATATGTATTGACTTGATATATTAATGAAAACTGTTTTTACTTCAAGATTTTGTCTCTGAGTTATTTTATCTTGTGTTGTTAAATCCTGCTTGATATTCTGATGACCATTTAAATATTATCTTTATTTAAGTTCTGATTCTTTGTCAGCACTTATTCATCGAAATTATCTCGGTCATTTTTAACATGATTCATTTTCAGAATATTAATGTTGCAGTGAAAAATAATTCAATCAGTGCTAACGGTTTAAATTTTGAATTAAAACTGTGTCTCTTGATAACTGAAATGGTTTTTCCTTGAAACAAGGCAACGGGGTAAGTAATCATTCCTGTTTTCTCGAGCCCAGTAACTATCCGTTATTACTGCATGTCTGACAGGTGTCCAACGGTAACATTTTTTTCCAGAGTATAAGAACAACAGAGAGAAGATTTCTTTAATCTTTTATTTTCTTTATACTTTATCTCTCTTCTTACTTTTACTCTCTTTCTCATTCTTTCTCACGTTGGTTTTTCATACAGACATTATCTCAAACACCTAACAGGCATACTTGAATTTCAATATTTTTTCACATGGCACCAAAGGATTTAATCATTGATGGAGCAAAGTTTGTTCCAAACAACTATGCTGCAATTCTTGATCATGCTGAAGCTCCATCTGAATTGCATTTTGTGCAAGATCTTCTTGCACATAGTGAGGTTGGGTACGCCTTAACTCAGCCTGAATTATTTTCAAGTCAACAAGTTCTGCGGTTCTGGAGGACTGGAGTTTATGATGATGGTGGTAAACGAGGAACTCCCAGTATTATCTTCCAAGTGGGTGATTCTTCCTATGTAGTCACTCCTGGTACAGTACGAAGAGCATTACATCTTCCAGAAGATTGTACCTTCTCTATACCAGAGGAATCAGAACTTCGTGGGTTAATGACTGATTTGGGATATGAAAAGAGTCTGACGAAACTTGGACAGTTGAAACGGGCTAATATCAGAAGAGAATGGAGTTTCTTCTTCGATTGCATCACCAAGGCTTTTGGCAACAAGTGTTCAAATTTTGATGTCATCCCAATTCTGAGTCAGCACATCGGGTATGCTATTATCCATCAAACTCATTTTGATTTTGCAACTGGAATAATTGGTTTTATTGGGGATAGGATGACAGAGGATCGAGATGTTGTTTATTTTGCTAGATTCTGTCAACTTATTTATACGTATTGTACTGCTGAACCCCAGTTAGTCAGCACTCAAACCCCACCTTTTAAGGTTGCAAAAAGGTACTTTAACGACCTGATAAATGCTGACACAAAGAAATCAATGGTGAGACAATTACATATTCCTCAGTCTGTGAAACAGATTCTGGTAAATGCTGATCCTGCTACTTACAAATCTGTTTACTCAAATGTTCAACCAACTCACCATAACCAAAATCCATCAACCTCAGTCCCTACCTCTCATTCTACTCAACCTATCCTCAGAACTTATCTCAAATCCTATCTCTCCACTTCACAGACTGCTCAACCTTCTTCTTCAGCACCTACTGTGAAGCCTACATCCTCTAAACCAAAGAGAACAAAGACTGTTCCTCAAACATCTCAGAAGAGGAGGAGAATTACTTTGAGAGATGAATCAGATTCTGAGGATCAGATTCCCTCTTCAGAACCTGTGGTAAATGAAGCTGAGAAGGCAACTTCTCAGAAGGATTCTGCAATTGGGGGTTCTAGGCTTCTCAAGAGGCTTAGACGTATGACGGTTCCTGAAACTCCCAAGGAATCCAAATCAACAAGGAAGTACAAGAAACAGAGGGCACAGAGGCCAGTTTCAGATGATGAGGAGGAAGCAGCTAAGGAAGGGGATCAGGAATCTCTGATCTCACAAGACAAGGAATTTGCTCCAGTCACTTCTTCTCCATCAACTCCATCTCAGGAACCTGTATCTGACAAGGCTAATTCACCTTCTATGTCTCTTGTTGATCCAGGCACAAGTGCTGAAATTGATAACATGGTTGTGCCTGAAATACTTTTCTTAGAAGCTCCAACAACAAATAATCCTTCCACAACACCTGTTACTGATGCTGTTCAAACTCCTGAGTTATCACTAACACCTTCTCTGCATCAAGATGCTGATGATCAGATTTTAGGTGAGCATCAGGATATGGCTGTTGATCAGAACTTAGTATCAGATCAGCAATTAGAGGATGTTGAAGCCTCCATTGCTACTCACACAGTTGTCTTATCAGAAGATACTGATTCTTTAAGTTCTGATGCTGCAAATGTTGGAGATACTGGTGAAGCTGCTACAACTGTAGATGCTGATGAAGCAGGTCCTTCAGGACATACTCCTCCACTGACTTTTCCTAAGTCTGAACTGGTAAAGGAGTTTGTTATCAGGGATGCACCAGTACCTTGGAGTGAAACTCCTGCAGGTCAGGAGTGGACTAAGGAATGGAACTCAGTTTCATGTGTTCCAAATGCTTTACATCTTGCTGAGCACTTGACTAAAGCTGATGACATGTTACATTCTGATGATTTTAAAACCCAGCTTAGAGTCACTGCATTGAGTACTAAACATCTATAAGGTCTTCATTCCAACACTCATGCAGAGCTACACAAGATTCAGGAGAACTTTATCAAACAGGAACAAGTTTGGAAAATTGATAAGAAAAAGTTCTTCCAACCTACCATTGACAGGGTTGCTTATATTGAGAAAACTCAAGAGAAGCAACAAGGTCAGCTTGATCAAATTCTGACAAATCAAGCTTCTCAGCAATCGCAACTTACTGAAATCCAGACCTCAGTGGAATTACTTATCTCTCTTTTATTACCTGCTGATGCCAAAAAGGGGGAGAAGGTAATTAAGTCCAAATGCAAAACCAACAAGTCACTGCAAGGAAAGGATGATGGAAAAGATGACCAAGGAAACTCTGGAATGGGTAGTGGTCATAGTCAAGGTAGAAGGTTTACATCAAGACAAGCTAGTCACAGAACAAGTTCTGATACTGGGAAAAGAATAAGTTCTGCTGCTGGTAAAAGGATAAGTTCTGATGAACTTCTAGATCTTGATGAGGAAATGTCAAGACAGTTATTTCTTCAAGAAAATCCAGGGATGGACTTGGAAAGTTTAAAGGAAGAAGAAGCCAGACTTAAATCAGAGAAAGTCACATCTAAATCTGAAGCTTCTGGTAAAAAGTTACTTCCAAAACCTAAAGGCATTGTGATCAAAGAAAGGATACATACTGAAGAAACTTTGGCTAGATCACAACCACAGATAGATCCAAGATCCAAGGGTAAAGAAAAGGTTGGTGAACCTATCAAGCCTTATGTACCTCCTGAGGAAGAAGAAATTACTGATGGAAAAGATAATCTTGCTCTGACTTCAAGAAAAGTTCTTAAAACAACCTCTGACATGGCTCAAGTTGTTCAGAGTCAAGAAATTGTAAGTTCTGATATTCAGAAGAAGCAAGTAACCTCTGACAGTGCTCAAGTTAACTTGATATCAGAAAATAAATCTAAAACACTCCTACCAGGATTCACTAAAGCAAAACAGACTCAATCTTTGAAGACTACTCCAAGTGGTTTTGAAGCAAGAGTAGTTACCGGAAAGGAAGCTAGAGATAAAACTGGATTGGGAAGTGCTGATGAAAGAAGAGTACACAACACTACCGATGATCCAACTTCCTTGAGTGAACCAGGTATTGGAGCAACTCCTGAGAGATTGAATCAACTAGAATCTGTACAGATGGTTTACCATACCTACTTGAAAGAATACATCATGTTGTATTTCATGACAGATGGTAGGGTTTATCATATAAGACAAAATGCCATTCCATTGAAGTATTTTGAAGAATTGGAGCATGTATTATTCTTACTTCAAGTGGATGACAGAATAACAGAGACTGCTGTAAACTACTTAAAGGAACAGATTCAGAGACAGAAAAGACTTTATTCTGTTAAGTTTGACAGCAGATATGTTCCAAAGTACAAAAATCACAATGGTGATATTGTTGATATGAAGCCTAATACTGCACAGATCAGAACATATCTTGGTATTAAGGGGCTTGAATTCAATCTAGAGTCTAACAAAGCTTATGTCATAAGACTAGATCGGGAGTTGAGAAAAGCAAAGATTAATGATCTCAGAGCTGCAATATTTCAAACTGGTGAAGATACTGCAGAGCTTAAAGATGTCAAACGGAGAATGATTGATGAACTCAGATATGCTGAGAAATGTTTGTTGAAGAATTATCTCAGAACAACTCCTGACATTAGAGAGATCAGAAAATGATGAAGCCAAGTCAAAGATCTACAACTACTTAAAATTCTGATGTGTATACAGACCAAAGTTGTTATCAGAAGTTGAATTGGTAAAAGCTTTAAGGACTGTAAGTTGTAGTTATCTTGTCTATTTCTCAAGCATTTGTACTTAATATTTTTGACATCATCAAATATCTGTTAAACTTGTATATTTTGCTAATTTACAAGTTGGGGGAGATTGTTAGATATATTTGATAATGTCATGGCTAATATGTTTTATTTTTAGATTTCAGATCTTATTTGAACAGAACAAATCAGTACTTAACTGATCAGTACTTATACTGGACAACATAACTTAAGGGATATCAGTACTTATGTTATCAGGAGATAAGCATCAGGAGATAGATATCAGAACTTAAGTGCTGAAGGACGATCAGATAAGGACAGTAGCTGATTAAAGTTAAGAAGATCAAGATAAACATAAGAAGAGATATGCATGAAGAAGGAATTCCGTGAAGAATGGAATACTTGGAATAGAAGATATCTGATTGATATATTTTAGGAAGCAGAATTATATTTCATATCAATTAGCGATTATCTTGTAACTGTGTAGTATATAAACACAGACATAGGGTTTACACTATAAGTGTTATCATTATCGAGAATATTATTTAATATAACCCTAGCAGCTCTCGTGATATTTTGTTCATCACTGAGAGATAACAGTTCCAGATTATAACAGAGTTTATTGTTTAAATAAAGTTTGTTTTCTGTTACATAAGTTCTTGAAGTTTGATTTGATTGTAATAAACACTGTATTTACCCCCTCTACAGTGAAAGTGTGACCTAACACACAGGATCAAAACCGGGTTGGATTCTAAGAAAAACGGGTCACAAGGAACCGGGTTGGGTCAGCCAAGAACAAGTCGCCGGAATCTAGGCTGCCCAGAAACCGGTGACTTTTCCGGCGAGCCCCGACTTCCGGCCATGCCTTGTACTCCACCAAATCCAACCATTTTGATGCGGTTTTCGCCCCTTTCTCGATCCCAGATAACTCAGAAACACATTGGTACCGAAATCGAACTTCAATCCTTCGTGTTTTACAAGTTCCGATCAAAAAGCCATTGTTGCCGGCGAAAAGCTTCAATTTTCTGGCCATCTCATTCGGCCTTCCAACTCAACAACTCTATATATGAATCGAATCATTCTTAAACGATCTACTCACTGGTACCCGTCAATCGAACCCAGGTTTACCAGATTAGAAGTTCCCGATTATTAATCAAGAACATTCAAACATTCAAATCCTAATTTATTAATTCGAAGATCAAACTTAAATTTAACTATGTTACTGAACTCCAAATTTAACATATAATATACCAAATTGACCAGGAAGAAATAATCTACACGATTATTCCATCAAATCATATCAAAAACATCAAGAACAAAAATTCATATTTTAATCCATAATTAATTCGAATTAAAATAATTAAATCAGAAAAGTACCTTGATTTATGGGTAAAAACTGATGATTGATTATGATTCTATATTTCGAGAGCTTCGTTTTGATATATCGCACGCTTGAATCGGAGTTCGGTAACACCTTCGTTTGTGCGTTTGATTCTCAGGAACGTATAAAATGATCCAATTTAATACTTGTATTGGACAATTATCCCAACCGGACTTTTTATAAAACACTTTATACGAAAATAATGTAATATAATCCCGTCTTTCGAGAATACGGGTTTTGTTGATTCACCGAAATGATTATTGTATCAAAAATCTTGTGCCGGGCAGCGCACGGGTCAAACCGTAATCCGGATCGAAAAAGTCAAAACATGGAAAATGTCCGGAACGATTATTTAGGTTAGGAAGGAGTTTTCGGAAGAGTTTCGGGTTGTAAAAACGGTTGAGGTTGGGCGATTCCTGGCTTTATAAAATAATTTTGTATTTATTCAGAAAATAATTAATAAATTCATAAATCAATATAAAATCATATAATACTCCAAAAATTGCCAGAAAAATTCCTTAATTATCTATATTTTATTTTGGACATAATAAAATTAACACACTCACATTTTATCACATATATACATCTAAATATTATTATCAATCAGCAGATAATTTACCAAAATTCACATAATAATTACATAAAAATTATTTATTGATAAAATAATTACACGCGATATCCCGGATATTACATCCTCCCCCCTTAAAAGGATTCTGTCCTCAGAATCTCCTAAGTAAACAAGTGAGGGTATTTTTCTCGCATATCACTTTCTAGTTCCCAGGTTGACTCTTCAACCTTTGGGTTTCTCCACAATAATTTTACTAACTTTGTAACTTTATTCCTCAATATCTTTTCTCACTTTTCTAGAATCTCTATCGGGTTCTCTACATATGATAAATCTTCCTGAAGTTCTACCGGCTCATACTCAATTACATGCTTAGAATCTGGATTATATTTCTTAAGCATTGATATGTGAAAAACATTATGAATATGATCCATGTGTGGGGGTAACGCCAATTCGTAAGCTACCTTGCCGACATGTTTTAGAATTTCAAAAGGTCCAACATATCTAGGATTCAGCTTTCCTTTCTTTCCGAATCTAGTCAATCCTTTCCACGGTGTCACTTTTAATAACACTAGATCTCCGTCTTCAAATTCCATATCCTTTCGGGATTGATCTGCATACTTCCTTTGACGATCCTGTGCTGCAATTAGCCTTTTCTGGATGACTTCCACAACCTCTTTTGTCTGTTGCACCAATTCAGGTCCAAGTATTTTACGCTCTCCGACTTCGTCCCAATATACTGGTGATCGACATTTGCGTCCATAAAGAGTTTCATAGGGAGACATTCCGATAATGGCATGATAATTGTTATTGTAAGCAAATTCTACTAAGGGTAAATGCTCGTCCCAACTGCCTTTGAAATCAATGGCACAAACACGTAACATATCTTTAATTGTTTGGATCATTCTCTCGCTTTGGCCGTCTGTCTGCGGATGATAAGCCGTACTCATGTTCAACCTTGTTCCCAAGCATTCTTGAAAACTTCTCCAAAATCTCGAATTGAATCGTGGATCTCGATCAGATACAATAGACACAGGGACTCCGTGACGAACTACTATTTCCTTCAAATACATGTGGACCAACTTATCCAGTGAAAATATTTCATTGATAGGCAAGAAAAACGCTGATTTGGTTAGTATGTCCACTATAACCCAAATAGCATTGTGGTTCACTTTTGTCCTCGGTAAGCCAACTATAAAATCCATAGCAATGTGCTCCAACTTCCACTCTAGAATCTCTAGTGGCTGTAATAATCCACTCGGTCTCTGGTGCTCCGCCTTAACTCTCTGACACGTGTAACATTTGTTAACCCATTCCGCAATCCCCCTCTTCATGTCTGGCCACCAATAATTTGCTTTTAAATCTCTGTACATCTTGGTACTTCCCGGATGAACAGAATACCTTGAATTGTGAGCTTCGTGTAGGATTTCATTCTTCAGTTCTGCCACTAATGGTATCCAAATTCTGCATGAAAATCTAAAAATACCCTGAGCGTCCTTCTGGGTGCATAACTCATCTCCAACCAACCGATTGATATCTTGATCCATTATTTCCTCTTGGCACTTTCTTATCTTCTCTAGCAATTCTGGTTGGAAAGTCATACTATACATTTTTGCTTCATTAGGTTTGCAAATTCTGACTTCCAAATCCAATTTCTGAAATTCCGTGTGTAATTCTTTAGGTATTGTCAACATGTTCAATCTTTCTTTTTTGCTTAATGCATCTGCCACCACATTCGCCTTTCCTGAAAGATAGTTAATCGTGCAATCATAGTCCTTAATCAATTCCAACCATCTTCTTTATCTCATGTTGAGCTCCTTTTGTGTAAATATGTACTTCAAACTTTTGTGATCAGTGTAGATCTCACACTTTTCTCCATATAAGTAATGTCTCCAAATCTTCAAGGCGAATACTATTGTCGCTAGTTCCAAGTCATGAGTAGGATACTTCTGCTCATGAGGTTTCAGTTGTCTCGATGCATATGCAATAACTTTATCATGTTGCATCAAAACACAACATAATCCCTTATGAGAAGCATCACTATAAATAATAAAATTCCCTTGATCATCTGGAAGTGACAAAACAGGTGCCGTGATCAGTCTCTTCTTTAATTCTTGAAAACTTTCTTCGCATTTCTCGTTCCATATAAACTTCTCACTTTTCCTTGTAAGCTTTGTCAAAGGCGTCGCAATCTTCGAGAAATCTTGAAGAAATCGTCGATAATATCTTGCTATCCCAAGAAACTTCTCACTTCCGTTGGTGTTTTAGGCCTTTCCCACTTCGTAATAGCTTCAATCTTCGCTAGTTCCACTTTGATTCCTTCATAACTCACTACATGTCCTAAGAATTGAACTTCTTGTAACCAGAATTCACACTTTGAAAACTTGGCATACAACTTCTTCTTCCTCAAAATCTCCAAAGTTGTCCTTAGATGTTCCGTGTGATCTTCTGTTGACTTGGAGTAGATCAAAATATCATCGATGAACACAATTACAAACTTGTCCAATATTCCTTAAAAATTATGTTCATCAAGTCCATAAATGCTGCTGGGGCATTGGTCAACCCAAAAGACATCACTAAGAATTCATAATGACCGTACCTTGTTCTGAAAGCTGTTTTTGGTATATCTTCAGGTTTGATCTTTAATTGATGATATCCAGATCTCAAATCAATCTTAGAAAAATATTTGGCTCCTTTCAGTTGGTCAAAAAAATTGTCAATTCAAGGTAATGGATATTTATTCTTGATCGTAAGCTTATTAAGTTCTCGATAGTCGATGCATAGCCTCATGCTTCCGTATTTCTTCTTAAAAAATAATACTGGTGCACCCTATGGGGATACACTGGGTCGAATCACTCCTTTCTCCAATAATTCTTGCAATTGCTTTGCCAATTCCTTCATTTCAACAGGCGCCATTCAATACGGGGCCTTAGATACTGGTTCCGTTCCAGGTGCTAAGTCGATTGCAAATTCAATTTCTCTATCTGGAGGAAGTCCTGGTAGTTCATCTGGAAATACGTCTGGAAGTTCATTTACCACAGGAATATCTTCCAGTTTTGCTGGTTCCTGACTTTTGTCTACCACGTAGGCGATGAAATGCTCGCATCCTTGTCGTATTAGTTTCTTAGCTTGAATCATCATCAAGAACTTTGGCCTCTAAACATCACCGCTTTCTCGTCTGGTGTCTTGAGTATTACTTTCTTATTACGACAGTCTATCTGAGCATCGTGCTTGGATAGCCAATCCATTCCTAAAATAATGTCAAACTCTCCTAACTTAAATGGTATCAAGTCAGCATCAAACTTATGGCCAGTAATCTCAATCTCACAGTTCTTGCAAACTTAGTTCACAGATACATGTTCCTGATTTGCTAATTATACGGTCATAAGCTCACTTAACAATTTAATTGGGCAATTCAACTTATCAACAAAATCTTGAGAAATAAATGATCGAGTTGCTCCCGAATCTACTAGCACTTTAGCACATAAGGAGTTCACAGTAAGCGTACATGCCACAACATCGGTGTCCAGGATAGCATCTTTCACAGACATGTCATAAACTCTAGCTCTGGAAGGTTCATTCACCGCTGGAGGGGCTCCCATGATTCGAAGTGTATTATTGACTGGAACTGGTGCGTTGTAATCCCTTGCTATGTGTCCTGGCTTTCCGTACTTGAAACAGGTATACCCAATTGCTAGAACTTTGCCTTCCTGATTCCTGGTAGGCTGATCCATGTTGGCTATCTCCCTGGCTGGCTGATTATGGCACTCCCTTGAGTAGTGCCCCATCTGGTTGCATCTGTAGCATACCACATTCAACTTGTTGTAAATTCCACCATATTTCTTTCCACATACTTGGCAATCTGGTATAGCTGGCCTCTGGTGGGTTGGCTGGTTCCCAGTGGCTGGACGGTTACCTTGTCCTCCATTGCCTGAATTCTGTCTATTAAAATTTCTTCCGGGCTGGAACTTGCCTTTCCTCTTATTGAAATTTGGAAACTTCCCTGCTTGAGATTGTCCTTCACCTCCTTTAAACTTCCTCTTCTTACCTTCCTTCTCCTTCTGGGACATTTCACTTTCTGTCTCCACAATCATAACTTTCTGCACAACTCCCGCATACGTGTCCAATTCAAATATGGCCACCTTCCCTCGGATCCATGGCTTAAGTCCTTGCTGAAACCTCTTAGCCTTCTTCTTATCAGTGTCCACATAGGATGGCACAAACCTGGACAACTCCTCAAATTTTCTTTCGTAATCTGTCACTAACATACTCTCTTGCTTTAACTCCAGAAATTTCAATTTCATTTGGTCCTGAAAAAACTGAGGAAAATACTTCTCGAAAAATAACTCCTTGAATCTCTCCCACGCAACATCATTGGTACCTTCCAACAGTTTAACAGTTTCCCAACAGTAGGTGGCTTCATTCTTCAGATAGTAACTTGCAAACTCCGTTTTATGTTCCTCCCTCACCTTGACTAAGGCAAATGCCTTCTCAATCTCCTTCAACCAAACCCTTGCCTCAATCGGATCTATGGAACCTTTAAACTCTGGTGGATTCACCGCCTGAAAGGTCTTAAAGGTTACCTGAGGGTTGGTCTGCCTCTGCTGTTGTTGAGTTAGGTGAACTGTTTGTTGAGCCAAGATCTGAAGAATCTGGGCTACAGTTGGGTCTATGGGACTTGGGTTGGCATTCTGGTTGTTGCTGCCTTGGGTGTTGTTGTTGTTATTGTTGTTGTTGGGTTCTTCATTCTGGTTGGTAGAACGGGTATTTTTTATGGTAGACATTTTTGTAAAGAATCAAACAATTTCTTTAGCCTTTAAAATATACTCCTTTTTTGTGATAAGATTTTGTAAAACAGAAATATCTCTTTTTGAAAACATTTTCAATAGTTGAACTAAGTAAACTGCATGCTTCTTTACAAAATGTAAACAGTTAAGGGAAAGGGTACATGTTATCACAAAAGTTCATATCTGGTGCAGTAAGATAAAACATGTATAGTAAAGTATTGACAATGTTGAAAAAGGAAAGACATTGGTCTATATCAAAGTCTGGTGGTACAAGCACGAAACATTTTATTGAAGGCAAAGGTACAACAGGTCTATCCATTAATCAGCAAGTCTTGTTTATTTATATTCCCACCAAACATCTGATTTTTATATATCCCACATTGTTATACACATATCAGTTGTCACATCATCTCCGCCATCTAGTTTCAAGTACTCCCTGAGTCACCTGTACCTCATTCCATAGTTTCTTCGCATTTCTGTTGACATCTATAGTCCTGATAATGTGTTGAAATCCCCAGATCCATGCCAACAGGGCTTCTCGTTCCAGAAGAAAACCTCATACTAGAGATTACTGAAGAAATTCATTGTCATAGAATACCAAATGAAATTTCAAAATCAAGGAAATGGAATGAGAAGGAATAGTGAAGAAGATGTAGGTATGACTGAGAGCAACCATACAAGTACATAAGATGGCCAGTCTTAGTACCGCATAGTTCACAACATATAATTCAGTGGCGTCCCACCAGACCCTTTTGTCACATAGACAAATAGTCAACACATATGCATTGTTTGCCCCAATCGTCCAATAGAATCACCGAGAAAAGAAACAATGTTTAGATAGGAAAATTCACAAGTAGGGAAGGAGAGAATCTGATTTATAATGGAATCAAAAAAATCTTAAGACGCACCCGCAGCCGAATGTCCAATAGAGTCGGAGTCAACAGGTGGAGGTCCTCGAATAGGTAATCTCACACTTAGAGGTAGAATAGTTCGTGTTGGTGCATCCATCGCAACAGGTATTATGGCTGACACTAGCGGAAGAGCAAGACATGGATCAGATGACGGTCCTCCGACAAAAGGCTCCGAATAATCAGATAATATCGAAATAAAGGAATCTGCCATCGCTGCTATCCGCAAATCACGTTGCTAAATAAGAATCTCGAATCTCTGTACGAATCATACTAAAGCCTACTATTTAGTCGTATTCGACTTATTGACGTTCTATTTCTTTATTTCCTAATACTAATCCTAACCCTCCACCCCTTCCCGACAATCTAGGCTTGTGGCAGTGACTTTAAACCGTGGCTCTGATGCCAAACTGTAACGCCCTCCAAACCCGGGTCAGAAGTTTGGGGGTCCACAACACATACACATTATATTTAAACATGTTTATGAATATAAAAATATATAGGTATGCAATGACCCTACTTACCATAATCTACGGATCGATGCAGTTTAAAGTATGTCCACAAGCCACGATCTTATTTATTATACAAACGTACCAAAACCCGGTTTATTTATCTTACATTGGAAGTTTCAACTTTATTACAAACTATAAACACAACCAAGCCAAAAATCCTCTGCTAGTCTATTCCAATTCAACCTGGATACCTAGCCTGCACACTTGTCTGGAGATCCTCGCTACCACCAGTTTCCTTTTTCACTGGAAAAGAATATAAACAGTTTTGCAAGAGTGAGCTAACTAGCTCAGCAAGTCACAAAGACAGTAATTGAGATTAACAATAATCAATTGAAATGATATAAGGAATCAAGTTTACTGATAAGTAATGATTAGAATTGGATATTCATTTTCATTTAAAAACCAAGGTTAGGCTGCTGATCAGTCACGCACTAACCCCGAGCAAGGCTCCCAGCTTTGCCCTATATACTGGATCCAAGGCACGCATTGGCCTATTATGACCACGAATCTGGTCTGACACAGAATCTGGTCCATATTTAAAAATAATCCAATTCTAGAATCATAATGTAATAAGCAATGTAACTCAACAGTTGAATCATAAACAACATTTACTTTGAAATGTAGGATGATCTATAATCTCATGAAATAACCAGGATATTATGAAGGTTGGGTTTCAATTAAAGAAAGAATCAGAAAACAGAAGACCCAGGGGTTCAAGAGTTACAAGAGTTGGTCTTCTATTACACAAGATATAAGGGTTAATATGATAAGTAATTTGGTATCAGGAATCAGTATGTGGTAGGTATGTATCTGTGGAATAGTATTGTATAGGTGTGGTTTGTATATATGAATTCAACAATCCACGGTTTATGAAGAAACAGGCTTATGGTTCGAGATCAATAAGAATCAGGGTTTGGGTTATGTACTTTAAAGTACTTGCAATATAGAATAATAACCGTTTAAAGTAACTGTGATATAGTGAAGAGTGTTCCAAAATACTTGCAATATAATCAAGATGAAAAGAAACACTTGCCTTATCGATTCGCTTTTACTTTACTAGCACTTATCAATTGATTCCCACTCACTGACTACCTACTTTCCCTTTCTATGTCTCGCTTCCTCTGTTAAACATCACACATACTCATCAACACTATTTCTCAACTCATTCTATTCGATACAAGCTTTTATCTACCCTTCGTTTCACCCAAATCCGATGTACGGATTAAAAGTTACAGCAGGAACAATCAAACAATGCACGTACAATCATATTAAGCATCAATCAGATCACATATAACACGTAACATGTAAGATATTTAATTAAAATAATTAATCAAGGAAGATTCTGGGTTAAAATGATGTTCCAGGTATTTATTACGAATTTTTAAATATTTTGCGGAATTTAAACGGGACTCCAAATCATTTTATAATTAAATAATAGGGTTCGAACACCCGAATCTGGATTTAAAATAATTTTATAATAATTATCAAGCCTTGAAAATAATTTAAAATAATATTTTTAAGCTCGAAATTATTTTTCGGGATTTTTAAATCATTTTTAAATAATTAAATTCAATTAAATAATCAATTAAAATTAATTAATAAGTAATTAAATTAATTAATCAATTAATATTTAAATTAATTGACTAATTAAATAATTAATTATTAACTAAAATTAATTAATTAAGATTTATTTAGAATTAAAAATAATTTTTTTGAATTAAATATAGATTTTTATAATTAAAAACGAATTTTCAGAATTAAAATAAAATTTTAAAACAATTTTTGAATTAAAAGAATTCAGAAACAATAACTATATTTGGAATTAGGATTGCACAGGATCAAAACCGGGTTGGATTCTAAGAAAAACGGGTCACAAGGAACCGGGTCGGGTCAGCCAAGAACAAATCACCGGAATCTGGGCTGCCCAGAAACCGGTGACTTTTCCGGCGAGCCCCGACTTCCGACCATGCCTTGTACTCCACCAAATCCAACCGTTTTGATGCGGTTTTCGCCCCTTTCTCGATCCCAGATAACTCAGAAACACATTGGTACCGAAATCGAACTTCAATCCTTCGTGTTTTACAGGTTCCGATCAAAAAGCCATTGTTGTCGGCGAAAAGCTTCAATTTTCCGGCCATCTCATTCGGGCTTCCAACTCAACAACTCTATATATGAATCGAATCGTTCTTAAATGATCTACTCACTGGTACCATTCAATCGAACCCAGGTTTACCAGATTAGAAGTTCCCTATTATTAATCAAGAACATTCAAACATTCAAATCCTAATTTATTAATTCGAAGATCAAACTCAAATTTAACCATGTTACTGAACTCCAAATTTAACATATAATATACCAAATTGACCAGGAAGAAATAATCTACACGATTATGCCATCAAATTATATCAAAAACATCAAGAACAAAAATTCATATTTTAATCCATAATTAATTCGAATTAAAATAATTAAATAAGAAAAATACCTTGATTTCTGGGTAAAAACTGATGATTGATTATGATTCTATATTTCGAGAGCTTCGTTTTGATATATCGCACGCTTGAATCGGAGTTCGGTAACGCCTTCGTTTGTGCGTTTGATTCTCAGGAACGTATCGGTTTCTAGGGTTTTTCTCTGTATTTACTGTATTTTTACTGGTTGTAAATAAATAAATGAATAAAATGAAATAAGAAATATGCTATTTATATTTACGAAATATTGGTTCGTTCTGGATCATTTTGGATCGTTAAATTAGTTACTTAGCCACTAAGTAACTGCAAAAATGATCCGATTTAATACTTGTATTGGATAATTATCCCAACCGGGCTTTTTATAAAACACTTTATACGAAAATAATGTAATATTATCCCGTCTTTCGAGAATACGGGTTTTGTTGATTCATCGAAATGATTATTGTATCAAAAATCTTGCGCCGGGCCGCGCACGGGTCAAACCGTAATCCGGATCGAAAAAGTCAAAACATGGAAAATGTTCGGAACGATCATATTAGGTTTGGAAGGAGTTTTCGGAAGAGTTTCGTGTTGTAAAAACGTAAAAACGGTTGAGGTTGGACGATTCCCGGTTTTATAAAATAATTTTGTAATTATTCAGAAAATAATTAATAAATTCATAAATCAATATAAAATCATATAATAATCCAAAAATTACCGGAAAAATTCCTTAATTATCTATATTTTATTCTGGACATAATAAAATTAACACACTCACATTTTATCACATATGTACATCTAAATATTATTATCAATCAGAAGATAATTCACCAAAATTCACATAATAATTACATAAAAATCATTTATTGATAAAATAATTACACACGATATCCCGGATATTACACCAAGGGAATCAGTTTTGAAGCTGTTGGTTACATAAATGCAGATTTTGCTGGATGCAGGGTTGACAGAAAGAGTACCAGTGGAAGCTGTCAATTTCTTGGACAAAAACTTGTATCCTGGTATTGCAAGAAACAACAATCTATATCAACTTCTACAGCTGAAGCTGAATACATAGGTGCAGGAAGTTGTTGTGCTCAAGTGCTTTGGATTAGAAATCAGCTAATGGATTATGGCCTAGTGTTACACAAGATTCCTATTATGTGTGACAATACTAGTGTTATATCTATAGTAGTTAATCCAGTTAATCATTTCAGGAAAAAACACATTGATGTTATGTACCATTTTATTAGAGAACGTGCTACGAATGGTACCATTGAGCTCATTTTTGTACCAACAGAAAAATAATTGGCTGACATTTTTACTAAACCTTTGGATGAAGCAACTTTCACTAGACTCGTAGGTGAAATTGGAATGCTTAATTCTTCATCCTAAGGTAAGAACTCAGCTAATGTTTTGCAGAAGACTAATCTCCAGTAAATCAATTGTAATTTGATTTTATTGGAAGTTAACTGAAATATGAATTATAAATATTTCGGAAATCTCTGCATATTTGTATTTCAAATTCAAATTCAACTTGGAATTTTTCAAATTCTAAGTAAACTGCTCAGTTGTTAATTTACATTCTTATATGTAAAATTAACACAAGGCATAATTACATAAAATAAAAGTATATAGAGAATTGAGTTCTCGATAAGTATAAATTGACTTCTCGACAAGTCATTTTAGGACTTCTCGACCTCGATAAGTCAATTTACTCACTTCTCGAGTGACTTCTCGATAGGCTTAAAAATGACTTATCGATAAGTCCTTGTAGAAGTTCTCTAGTAGTGTTTATTCACAGAGTTCTCTACAAGCACAATTTTTGACTTATCAATAACTCAGAACTGAGATAATTTAAATTAATAAATTATTTCGATAAAATACTTTTAAAAATTTATTCTAATTTTATTTTGAATTTATTCAAATAAAAGTTAGAATTAGTTTAGTCCACTTCTTGGACAAACTGGGTATTTATTTGACATCTCGATAAGTCAAGTTTGAGTTCTCTAAAAGAGTAATTTAAAATGACTTCTCGATATGTACTTTATTTCTCTAAATGACTTCTCGATACACTAACTCCAAATGTCTATTTTTGAGTTCTGGACAAGTCATCTACTTTTACTATAAATAACCAAACTTCTCGATACATACACTTACTTACAACTTTCGAGAACTAAAGTAACCTAGCCTTCAATCCAAAACCGATTTCTCTCTCATTTTTCCTTTCTCACAAATCTATTTTATCCACTAAACTTCATACTCATATCATTGGTTGCCAACAATCTCGTACCCTTTCTCCCCAAAGAAACCAACTTTCTTACATTTCTGGATGCAAATCAAGCACCTGAAGTTTTCAGTGCTTTGTTAAGTTCCTTTCTGAGACCTACTTTGTAGGTGCTCTAACTGCTAATCATTTGTTGTATTTAGATGTGCTAGGTGATTTCTGGAACACAACAACAACCAGGACAGTTGTGCATAAGAATCAAGCTGCAACTATAGTGATAAATTGCACAATTAAGGGACATCAAGTGGAAATTCTTGAGGATGATGTCAACAAGGCTTTGGGCATTCCTACTGACAATCTGGTGGAGGCTCCAACTCAGAATGAGCTGCATGAGTTCATGGATTTTATAAATTATTCCGAGAGGTTTAATTTGGCCAGAATGAACAAAAAGTATCCGAGGAGGGAATGGTCATTCTTATTTGACTATGTGATTAGGGCATTTACTTACAGAAAGTCAGGATTTGACAACATATCCAGTGTTGTCCAGAAGCTGTTCTACTACATGGCTCACAATAAACAGATAAATGTAGGACACTACATATTGGAGGAGCTGAGCACCAGGTTGACTATGTCATTGGAATCAAGAGGTAATGAGATCTTTCTGCCTAGATTTATTATGTCAACTTTAAATTATAAAGTAAATGACATACACATGCTAGAAGGTGTAAACAGGACACTAATTGGCAATTGTAAGCAAGTATCCAAAATTCTATTTGGATCACTTCTTACTAAGAATAAGAATAAGGTTCCAGTAAGTCTTAAGTTAACACCTTTCATGATTGAAAGATTTAAGACATACCCTTATTCTATGCTAGACATGAGAAGTATTGGTAATCAATCTAGCACAACTATGATCCCTGAACCTGTGGAAGCATAAACACAGGAACACCCACAGGGATCTTCCCAAGCTGCAACCATTCTTTTACAACCTTTAGAAGCTAGGAAACCAACTACCTCATCTTCTCAAAAGGATGAGGTCAGTAAAAAGAAGAGAAAGGGGGCAACCTTAACTATGTTAACTGAGAGTGGTGAGGAGATAGCTGAAAAAGAGACACCTCTGGTCAAAAGATCAAAAAGGAGTAAACAAACTGAGCTGACCACTCTAGCCACCTCTGTATCCTCCCAACGGGATGAAGTTGTAAAATCAACTAGAAGTAGATTTGCACAGCATGCACAAGAAGCAATTCAAGTGTATGGTAGGAGAAATAAGGAAGGCACACACTGTGAGGACACATTCCTTGAAGCTACCTCATCTATTCAGGGGGAGCTGCCAACACTCACATCTGAGCGACAATCTCTTCTATCTAAAATTTATTTTCTTCCAATTTCACTTGAATCCACTTCTCAAGTGCACCAAAAATTAAGTGACTTAGCTCAAGAAGCTCTGCTCACCACCCAGACACTTCATTCAGATGGTGAGAGGCTACATGCTGGGATAGACCTTGATGACACCATCACATGCATGAGGGATTCATCAGTCTTTGCTGAAGACCCCATGGATATTCTTAATGCACCTTCATGTGCAAAACAATATTCATAGCCTGCAAGGTTTGAGGGTAGTACTCCTGAGGGAAAACTATCTAAATCCTCTCCAATTCAATTGGAGGTTTCTCATGTAGGGACAACTCCCCTCACAACCCTAGCAGAAATTGCCTTTACAGTTGAAGCTAGGAGTATAATTGCCCATGATCCTGTCATAGAGGAGGAAAACATCACACATTTAGGTGCCAGTGTGTTGCAAGACACACAAGGGTTTGAGGCTGGTGTACATGACAGTAACCCGGTCAAATCCCCTCCAATTCAATTGGAGGTTCCCACTACAAGTGGAGGACAACACACTGTCAAAACCACAGAGCAATCTGTGAGTCAAACTGTGACCCCAGTCACAAGTGTTTCTGATGAACCATCCACCTCACAACCTCACTTACTCTCTCAATGGCTACAAGAATCTGCTTCTCAATCAACCTCTGTAGATGATCTACTAGTAGAGCAGATATCTGGACTGGCCAATATCTCACAGCATTTACTGACTTCAAATATGAGCAACCAGGACTATCAAGCTATTATGCTTGCTTACAATGAAAAGGTTGAGGAACAAAAGGAGAAAATTGTCAATGATGCTGAGCCAGATGGGAATATGGATGCATGGCTGTCTGATGACTTTGCCTTGGAGATGAATCAAGTTCTGGCCATATTCAGAGAAGAGTATGTTACTATTCTAGGCAGCAATGCAAAAGACTTTAGTCCAGAAGTTGTCTATGATGCCATTATAGATGTATACAAAGCTTAGCTCAAAGCATTTCATCTGTTTGGCAAGGCTCTTGAAATCAAGCTTACGGGACATGAAGACAGAATCAGGAAACTGGTAGAAGAGAAAATGGACAAGATCATACCATCTCAAGAGCAGATCTCTTCTAAATTCAAGTATTTTTCTGATCAAATGGCTAGGATGGATCTTGCCTCTATTGAGAAGGAAGTCAAAAACCTAAAACTATCTTTCACCAATCTCCATACAGTGATCCAGCAACAAATCACTCACTCAAATGAGACCAAGGTCCAACTGGATCAACTCTACCAGAGCAGATATAAGCCTTCAGCTTTGCTAATGGAAGGGATCAAAGAGGCTGTAGAAGAACACTTTGGCACATCCAGCAGCTCTTATCAGCCTGAATCCACTTCAATAAATCTGTAAATTCAGTCTCTATAGGGTCAAGTCACAGCATTGCAAGACTCCAACTCATCTCTCACTGCACAAGTTCAGGCTTTGACATCTCTTGTCAAGAGCCAACAAACAGATATCCAAACCCTGGTGGACTCCCATAAGCATCTTCAAATGCAGAATTCTATAGCTTTAGGAGCCATCATGGGCAAACTCAACATATCACTACCTTCTCTTCTTGAACAAGTCAGGCCTGAAATTCCTACTCCTCTTCTAATGCCTGTCAACAAGACTAAGGGGGAGATAGAGGCTAGGTTAACATGATCCAGGTCATTTCAACAGCAAGTCCAGGGGGCTGAAATGAAATCTAAAGAAGTTGATCTTGACATGGAGAGACTTATTAGGTATGCTGAAGGACCTAGTCTGAGCAGGGAGTTTAAAGAACTACTCACAGCCTTAAAAGCTTCTCTCAACAACAATCACTTCACATATAAAAAGGCCCTGGACAAGACAATCAATTTCATAAGAGTGATCAAGGTCAATAAGGACAACTTTCTGGAAGAGAAGATAGTGGTTAATGCAAATGACTCAGGGACAGACATATGTATGCAGGTGTCCCTCAACTGCCTTATCTCAAGGAGGGCATCTGAGTTAGACATCTTTATCAGCAAAGTTACAGCTATAACTCGTGAAGATACCATGCTATTAACTGCACTGAGAGATGCTCAAGTAGTTTCCTTCCCTGAAGTATATCTACAGCCAAGCAAGGGTATAGCATACATCTGTCCCACCACCAGACAACTCAGAAATTTTCAGATTTCCAAAAATTGTGTCATGAGCAACAAGAAGCTTATCATGATCCTAGGAACTAGCTTAAAAGCTAAGAAAAACAAGAACAATGATGATATGGAAATGATAAAGCTACTGAGGAGATATCTGGAAAATGCAAAAACTAACTTGCCCAAAACACATTTCAACAAGGATGACTTGGATGATGATGAGCAGAAGAAGAATGATCAAAATCCTTCTGGCTCAAATCCTAGTCAGTCCATTAAGCCATCTGGGAGCAAGGGTGGAGAGAAGAAGAAGGAGGATGACAAGAAAGATGAAGAAAAGAAGAGAAGAGGTGAAAGGAAGAGTAGAAAGCCTCGTGATGGTTCAGAAACTCAAACAACCCTAAAAATCCAAACACAATCAACTCAAACCTCAGCTCAACCTACAACATCAACTATCTCGAACATCAAACTTTCCCAAACATCTATGCCAAAAATTTTATACAAACAGACAACAAATTCTTTCCTAAAAATTCCAATCACCTCAAGCCAAACTAATCTTAAGAAAATGACAACCCTACCTTTAGCCAAACCTTCACTAAAATTCAAGCACAAATCTGTTGGGAGAAAGCCTAAGAAAGTCAAGCCTGCAAAGAAAGTGAAAGTCACTGAAAGGGCCATCTGGAAGTGTTTTAAAGAATCTGACTTTCTACCTCTAAATTGGGGCATCTCAGATGAAGACCATTTCCAACATCTAGTTGAGGAAATTGTTAGAGTCTGGATTGTATCCTTTTGAGAAGTTAAAGTTTATTTTAAGGATGGTACATTCACTCTTCTAGACAAAAAGCTAATGGACTCTTTGGCTCCCGCAGAAATCAAGAGAGTGATAAGTTTGTTAAAGGACAAGGATACTGCTACAAGGGCATGGAGATCATCTCTAGTTGTATGGTTGATTGAAAGGGAGGAAACAAAGAAAAGAGATGAGGCTGAAGCTGAAGAAATAAGAAGGAGGCATGATGAAGAAATAGACATGTTCATAAAAAGATCAGAAGAGTTGAAAGCAAAAGGAATGAGCAGAATTTCTAAAGATGGGAGATTTCTAAACATCAGAGCCGGTGAATTCTCAAGATTCTGCCTAGAGGTTCTGGATCAAGGTTATCCTAAGGCAGCAAGACAAAAACTTGTAGAAGCTCTAAGTGGAACATTTATCATAGAAGAACTTGAAATTCTTTACAAATTGAAGGATCAACTTAGAAAAGAAGTAGATGTGAAAACTGTCTTTACCCGAGTCCTGTAATCTTTGAACCTTGTAAATTTTGTGTTATACAAGTTGTAATTCTACCTAGCTCTATGTATTAATTTTACTCTCTATCATTTTAAACTTGGGGTTAGTCTTGTTAACATGCATGAATTTGTGTTAAACAATCTTCTCACAAATTGGGGGAGATTATTGTAAAAAGACATGCCTGTACTTTAACAAGACTAAGACATCTTGTCAACCCTAAGTAAGTTATATTGTTATCTTAATTTGTATTTTGTACTTGTAACATTTAAAGTCTGTAAAAATGCAAAGGAGCAGACTGAAGTCTTTTTCCTGAAACAGTATCAAGCCTAAAGATTCTATCTGGAAGAAGATCAAGAAGATCATGCCTAAGAAGAATTTTGAAGAAGCTTGGAGTTGAATAAATCTGTTTGGAGAAAAATACTCTAAGTCAAGATCTCTACAAGTCACAGATTTAAAGTTATAGAGAAGTCATTAGAGAATTTCAGAATGGCTTATCGAGAAGTCAGGAAAGCTACTAGAGAACTCAGAAAGATATCGACAAGCCAAATTGAAGACATGAAGATTGGAGATATCGACAAGTCATTTCTTCATTAGAGAACTCAGAGTTATCGACAAGTCTACATTCATTAGAGAACTCTGAGTTATCGATAAATCAAGTTCTACTAGAGAACTCAGAGATATCGATAAGTCAAAATTCACTAGAGAACTCAAAGATATCGACAAGTCAAAATTTACTAGAGGACTCTGAGATTTCGACAAGTTAATTTGACTAGAGAACTCTGAGAAATCGACAAGTCAAGAAGCCACTAAAGAACCAAGAGTTATAGATAAGTCAAAGTGAAGATGTGAATACAAGAGATCTCGACAAGCCAAAGTTCTCCTATAGAGGACTGAAGACCTCTACATGCCAAACTAAATATAGAGTACTAGAGATTTCGATAAGCCAATATACTTATCGAGATGTCAAGTGTTCTATATACCTAAACTGGAGATCTCGATGTACAATCTCAAAGTACAAGGTTGCAGATCCGTTCAATATCCAAAGATAAACAATCAACAAACAATCCAACAGCTGGATTGACAAGTCTACAAAAAGCAGCTTGAAGAATATGCAAGATCAATGGCAAAGATTAACTGATAGAGGAAGATTAAAGTGAACACGGGATGCTAAAGATATGTTAAGCCATAAATGGAAGATTTGCTTTTATATAAATAATACAAGTGACAGTTTAGAAAAGCTAATAGCATATTTTATTATCCACTGTGTAAACCAGCAATTAACTAAGTTATAAAGTTAACACTGGTCCTTTAGTCAGGATTAATAATTTAGATCAAATTTCTTGTAACATTCTCAAGAAGAAGCTAAGCTCTTTATCAACAAAGAGCCTAGAAATTTTGTAGCAAAACAGTCTTAATTTTAATATAAAATTAAGTGAGTTTTGAAGATATGTGTTCTTTATTTTCTGCAAGTTTAATCTCTGCATGAACACATTTCACTACAAGAATTAATTTACTTTGTTCAACAATAAGCATTCAAAGAAAAGCTCAAAAACAGTAAAACACATTCACCCCCTCTGTGTGTTATTCATTTCCTAACAAATCTAATTTAAATTAAGTACTTTTTGATATTTCAATAAAATTTAAAATTCTAATATTAACATTTATAATTTACTTATTTAAACTATTAATTTGATAAATAATAATGTATGAGTTAGATATCAACTGAAAAAATCATGTATCAAGCTTACATATGTGCACTTAACTATTTATGCCTCTATTCGATAAGGTATATATATTATTGTCATACTTTAACTATTATATTTTTATGATACAATAATTCAAATTCAGAAAAAGATTAAGGAACTTTCATGTATATTAGTAAAATTCAAACTTGTATTGACATTTGACACTAAGCGTTAAATGACTTATCAATCATAATTTTAACACAATAAATACACAAAATATATTTTTATCACATTTCTGACATACAAACAAATAAAATAGTTATGAATAAATTATTATTTTTTACAAATTTAGAGAATGATCGTGCATCGCACTGACTAAATATTGTGTTATGTATAAGTAATATGTTGGTCTTGCTAAGGAGGCCTAACTCCACATTAGTATGATATTGTCTGATTTGGACCGAGCCCGCACGGATTTATTTTTGGGTCACTCCCAAAAGACCTCATACTAATGGAGTTACATGTTTGCTTATATCTTTGTAATCTGCCCATCCCATAAACGATATGGGACAACTCCTAACAATCTCCCCCTTCACACATCGGGCTCGACACCTGCCGAATCTGCCACCTGTTTGTGTGATCTGGCTCCCCATTGACCCATACTGGAATCCTTCTGACTTTTTGACTCCCCCTAGGCCCATACTGGAAAGCCCACCTGCTTTTTCTTGAGCCCATACTGGGTAGCTCATCCCCCTCCTCCCATGTCCATTTTGGAAACTCGTCTGAGATTGTTCTGAACCGTTACAACCCGAAACTCTAATACCACTTGTTTGGTTTGCTGAGAAGGCCTAAATCCACATTAGTATGATATTGTCCACTTTGGGCCGAGTCCACACAGATTTGTTTTTGGGTCACTCTCAAAAGGCCTCATACTAATGGAGTTATTCAGCTGCTTATATCCTTACAATCTGCCCCTCCCACGAACGATGTGGGACAACTCCTAACATAATCAACCTCCAAGACACCTTGTTATTATTTTTCTCTATCGTCCATGATGAGTTATGTACTATTTTATTTCTCAAGTCTTATTTTTTTAAAATGTATGGTAGAAAATGAACACAGACACACTTATAATTTTTGACTTATAGCCTTAATTAAACATATGATCATGTTGGTTTATATTGGTGTTTGAATTCGGTCTTACACGTCACAACTTGAAAGAATGGTATCGATTTAAGCAAATAATCTTAGTAATATTTTTGTATCAAATTCAAATGAAACCAGAAGGAGCCTATCATGTTCAAAACTATATATTTGTTAATATTGAATGAGGGATGTGAAAAGTTACTAAGGTCAATACTAAATATTTAAATAAAAATAAAAAATAAAATTATAAGTGTAATCTACTATAGTGTACAGTATCTCAAACAAACCCAAACACTTTTACAACAACCCTATGGATCACCCTTAGCAGTGGACAACAATAAATACCGCAACCATTTTCACAACAACCCTCATGGGTCGTCATTAGCAGTGGATAACAAGAAATACCACTTTCGACCTATATTGTTTCAGCTTAATGTCAAATTTCCAAGAACATGTTCAACCAAAATATCACGACACCCCAAAAATAAGTCATATACACAAAAAATATGTCATCAATCCACCGGGTAACGACATACATATATCGTAAATAATTGCACTCAAAACAAATAGTCCTAATTCTACATTGCAACCACACCTCTAATTCTCATGTTCATATACACAAATAAATATATCATTTATCCATTAGACAATAATATAAATATACGTTTAATAATTACGGTTGAAAAATAAAATTTAATTCACGAAATATAGAGTATGTTCGTACATTACACGAGTTATAGAGTTAGTTTTCTTTTTCTATATTAAACTTCAAACATCAAATTTTTATTAAAAAAAAATAAATTAAAATAATTTATATAATAATATTATAAAGGAGCGTTAAAATACGTATCAACTCCCCATCCCTCAATATATACAACTTTTAAACAAAGGTTTTTAAGAGAAATGCTAAATTTTTCAAACATGTTTTAAAATAATCACGTAAATTTCCGTGATAACGAGATAGGAACCTTTGTACATATTAACAAATTAAAAACTTATAAATGACGTGTGACATATTGCGAAAATATATTAAAAATAGATTCGCAATATTTAACGTTACTCCTTTTTATATAGTTTCTATCAAATTCAAAGACTCTTTCTCGTTTATACTTGTCGTCCAAGTCTTTCAAAAGAAAAAAAAATACTTGTTGTCCAAGAAAGAAGTAATTTTATATTTATGTTGCTAATTAATTGATTTAAA
Organism: Apium graveolens; assembly: GCF_009905375.1. NCBI lineage: Eukaryota > Viridiplantae > Streptophyta > Magnoliopsida > Apiales > Apiaceae > Apium > Apium graveolens. Next base: position 313,115,082 of record NC_133648.1, on the reverse strand, counting down.
TAATAACAATGATATAAAAAGATAGAAAAACCATGTAATTTAGGCAACCAGGTAACTAAGGCAACTAGCAATAGTATTATTTTTGACAGAGAAAACGGACCCTATATAACCCAAGCCCATTAAATTAAATCCTATAAAAACCCCTAAAAGGCTTCTCATCGTCTCTACTCAGCCGCAGCAACCGCAGATAGAGAACTCGACGCCGAACACACTCTCTCTCCGTATGCCTCTCTCTCTCTCTCTCTCTCCGTCTCTCCCTCCTCTCTCTCTCTCATATTCATTACCTCTGTATGTGTGTGTGATTTTAAAGTCGATTTGTTGGTGAATATTTGCAATTCACTTGTACATGTTTCGTAGTTGAATGAATGATGTTATGCTTCCGCCCTAGGGTTTTAAGTCACTAGAGCGTTTTGTTGTTTTAATTTTAAGTTTGAGCTTTAGTTTATATTTGAACTACAGGAATTAAAAAATTAATAATGATTTATATATATTTTATTGTTTGGATGAATAATTTACTCCGTTATTGTTTTGATGAATAATTGAACTCAGTCTAGCGGATGGTGAGTTTCGTAATTAACGAGTCAAATAGCTCCACTTTTGAACACTGAACATTATTTGGTAGAGGATTGATGTAATTTTCAATAATGCCTGGTTTGTATGATGTAGTTTTCCGTGTCTTACATTGTTTAGATTTTAATTTTATAATAACGAAGTGCTAGAGGATATTATTTCCCGTTAATGAACTTCTTATGCTTTATGAAGTAAAAATTCATTTAGATATTTTCTTTTGAAATAGGGAGAGTATATAGAAATTGGTTCTGTTATATCATGTGTTTGAGTTTAGTGATTCGATTTTTTCTTATAGCAATGTTCTTATATTGTTTCTCGTGTAGGTTTGTCCACTACTTGCTTTACTCCCATTGATAAATATGGATGGAACAATTGAAGAAGCAACCAAAGCTGTTGCAGGATTATCTGTTGGCAATTCTACTGCTCAGCCAGAGGCAGGAGCAGCTCTGAGCAAGAAGTAATGTTCAAACTGTTTTTTGCATTCAGTCATACACAGCTTAATTAGCACAACTGCGCAGTGAAGACAAGAATACGGAGACATCTTCACAAATAGATATTATGTTATATATATACACACACACACATATATATATATATATATTTAGCACACAAGCCTGCTTCATTTATCTGTTATCTATCTTTTGAAATAATAGAACTTCAATATTTTTAGTGCTTTGAAGAAAGAATTGAAGAATAAGCAGAAAGAGGAGGAACGGCGACGGAAAGAGGAGGAGAAGGCAAAGAAGGTGCATTTTTAATTGTTGAATCCTACGAGATAATTTGATGTTTTTCAATCTGAATGTTAAATGGAAACATATTGAAGAAGATTATTAAGTTTAATATTCCTTATCGGTGTTTTTCTGTGTACCTAGTTTTCTACCATTTCTGAACCGAGACCATAGATAGGTTCCATAGATAGATTCCTTCGATAACATTGTACAAAGCAAGTTCTGAGTTCCATATGATGGCTGGCTTTACCCAATTCTTTGATGGGTTATAAGGTTTCTTTGTTTTTCCAGGCTGCTGCCGTTCCAAGCTCTTATGCACAAAAGTCCTTGGCAGCCGATGACGATGACATGGACCCGACGGTACGTAATGTTATTGGATTATTTTCTCTGCATTGTGGCTGCTGTCTTTAAATAATTTGTAGCTTGATTTTTGAGTTACATATTGACAGGAGCACAAATTATGGGTATGAGATCAAAGTAATAATATATAGGTTTCGTAGCTAAAAGATTAATATGTCTAGTGTATACATTTTTACATCTTAAGATATGTTTGAGATCCTAGTGGATGTTGTATCTTTTTCCTAATAATAATCAAATAAACTTGAGTATCTCTTTTGTTTCGATTAGTAAATTAAAAGTTTTATTAAGTTTTCTCTGTTTCTTACATGCAGCAATATTTGGAAAACAGGAATAAAGCACTTTCTGCCCTTAAAACCGCTGGAATAAATCCATATCCTCACAAGTTCCATGTCTCAATGTCTGTCATAGAATACGTGGAGAAGTATTCTGGCCTAAATTCTGGGGAACATTTGGAGAATGTCGAAATATCACTTGCAGGTGCATTAAAATTGCAAATGTTATATTAGTAAGTGATTTTTTTCTTTGTTAAATTTCAAGTTGTTGTAATTGACAGGGCGAATTATGAACAAGAGGTCATCATCGTCAAAACTTTTATTTTATGACTTGCATGGTGAAGGTGCCAAAGTCCAACTAATGACCGATGCAAGGTACATAATATTAAAAAACGCTTTACGGTTTTCTATTTTTACCTTGATTCTTGTACATTTGTGATATTAGTGATCACAGTCACATAATATTAATGTCTTTATTATTTTATTTTGTTCAGTAGGATATCTGACTTGAGTGAATCTGAATTTGCAAAGTTCCATGGTGGTGTAAAGCGTGGAGATATTGTTGGGGTTGTTGGGTTTCCAGGTATGAGGTGTTTCTACTTAACTCTACATAATCAATGAAGATGTGCTGAATTTCATTTCTTGATCTTAATGTTATGTGAATTATATCCTTGAACTTTGGGGAGTTGAAGAATTAATACAAAATCAATGAAGATGTGCTTAATTTCATTTCATAATCTTAATGGTTCTGTGAATTACAAAACTCTGGGGAGTTGAAGAATTAATACAAAGATAGTAACCTGGGGTTTCCAAGCAATATTCAAGAATGATATACATTTGCAATGTAGATACACAGTCTGGTTTACTTTCCACTGCAGGGATAGAGGGTTTTACTACACATTGATACTAGATGTTTGACCGCGTCCGGAAATATTTTTGTTGTATTGTTAAGAGGCTTGCATGTCATGCACTTTATGCCAGTCTTCATCGTAAGAGTTGGAGATCTAATGTGATTGATGAAAATATGTAAATTCAAAGTGATTTTTATTTAAAGTTCTTTTCATCTGTGATTTCCAGGTAAAAGCAAAAGGGGGGAGCTGAGTATGTTCCCAAAATCATTTGTAGTGCTGTCTCACTGTCTGCATATGATGCCGCGGCAGAAACCTGCCGCTAGTTCTGATATTGAGAGTGTGAAGGTAAGAACTATATTCTGGTCGATTCTATGTTTTGTTTTTAAATTACTGCATAACCTAATACTTGCTGTTCCTGTACAGAAAATTGATGCTTGGATTCCGGGAAGTGGCAGAAACCCTGAAACTTACGTTTTAAAGGATCAGGTACGATTATAGTCCTGGCCAAGTCTGTGTATTGTCTCTCCCGATGTGCGCTTTCTCTTTTATTGACTGTATTCTTCCATGACAGGAAACTAGATATCGTCAACGGTATCTGGATTTGATGTTGAACTCAGAGGTGAGACACATATTCAAGACCCGTGCAGCGGTCATTTCTTATGTTAGACGATTCCTTGACAATCTTGACTTTCTGGAGGTATATTGCTTTCCCATATCAGTATAATTTCTTTGATTGCTAGCTCTTTCACTGCTCTACCTTGTTTCTTTTTCATGGTTTAATGGTAATTTCTGCTTAAAGGTTGAAACACCTATGATGAACATGATTGCTGGAGGAGCAGCTGCACGTCCATTTGTGACCCATCACAATGAACTGAACATGAGACTTTTTATGCGTATAGCACCGGAGCTTTATTTGAAGCAACTTGTTGTTGGTGGACTGAACCGTGTTTATGAAATAGGGAAACAGTTCAGAAATGAAGGGATTGACTTGACTCATAACCCCGAGTTCACTACATGCGAGTTCTATATGGCTTTTGCAGACTACAATGACCTGATGGAGATGACAGAAAAAATGTTGAGCGGCAAGTTTATATTAAATTTATGTGTAAATGTTAGTTTTTTATATTTTCAAATTTTTAAACGTTATGTATTCTCTTTCTTCTTTGCAATCTGGAACAGGAATGGTCAAGGAACTGACTGGAGGTTATAAAGTTAGATATCATGCAAATGGCTTAGAGAATGAAGCAATTGAAATTGATTTTACTCCGCCTTTCAGGTGGGGAACTAATATATAATTTTATTTTATTTTTTTTGCTACTTGGCACTTGCTGAAATGAAAGTGAGCATAGAAAAGCTTACTAGTTTTTGAATTTTGCAGAAGGATTGATATGATTGAAGATTTGGAGAAGATGGCTGGTCTCAACATTCCTAAGGACCTCGCTAGTGATGAAGCCAACAAATATTTAGCTGAGGCGTGCACAAAGTTTGAGACTAAATGCGCGCCTCCTTTAACAACTGCTCGTTTGTTGGATAAAGTAATTATACATAACCTTTTTCAGTTTAGCATATTATATTTATTAACATGTATGCCAAAGTTTGGCCTTGCGATATTTCTTGCTTGATTGTAAATATATGTTGAATCAGCCCAGTGCAAACTAAAATAAGCTGCATGAGGGCATTAGTTCATGCTTCTAGTTCCTCATCATTTGGATTTATATTGTTCAAGGTAAAATTTTGGCCTATCATTAGAATATAACTGTCGTACTGTCTTTTTTTTGCAGCTTGTGGGGCACTTTTTAGAAGAGACTTGTGTGAACCCTGCTTTCATCATAAATCAACCTGAGATAATGAGTCCTCTCGCGAAGTGGCATAGATCCAAGCCAGGGTTGACCGAACGATTTGAACTATTTATCAACAAACATGAAGTATGTGACACCTGTTTATGCAATATGCCCTATCCCTATTGTCTATAAAAATTCAAATGAAAAGGATGGCTGATTTACGCTTCAACTTCTTTGAAATAACTTTGCAGCTTTGCAATGCTTACACGGAGTTAAATGATCCAGTGGTACAGCGCCAACGGTTTGCGGACCAACTAAAGGTATTACATATCAAATAGCTTATTTTCAGTGACAATATCTGGAATTTTTTTCTTTCTTTTTATATTTTTTTTTATCTCAGGATCGTCAATCAGGTGATGATGAAGCGATGGCCTTGGATGAAACATTCTGCACAGCTCTTGAATATGGACTACCTCCAACAGGTGGCTGGGGAATGGGCATTGATCGGCTTGCAATGTTGCTAACAGATTCACAGAATATCAAGGTATGTCAGCTAATTAAGCAACTAAGCTTGATCTGTTCCCTTCTTTTGTTACCTTACTTTTTTGTATGTTTTATGAACAGGAAGTTCTTCTCTTTCCAGCCATGAAACCACAGGATGAACCTCCAGTTAAAACCCCATGAAGAGTCCAAGATAACCAGAGCAATGGTTACTGGTGTTATTATATATTCCAACTTTGACATGCAACTTTTTTTTTTGGTTTCTCATATTATGTCTTGTATTTGACACACTTCCATTTGCGAAATTTTCTTCTATCGTCATTGGTGCATTTATAACAAAGTATGTGAATGAGAGTTGAAACAAAATGATTTTAGAATGAAATTTGCATAGAAAATACTACATAAATAGAGTCCATTCAATTGGATACCAAATGCTTACTTTTTAGCGATGGAATAATGTGCGAGCTATAGGCCAATGTTTGCGCGGGTAGATGTAGCATTTGAACAATGATTTCACCCGGGTCTAAAATTAGTTTTAAAAATAGTTATAAAATAACACGTTTCAGATTTTTATTGGCCAAATATAATGAATAGTATCACCCCGCCATTTCAGTTTGTAACAATATTTTATAATGCTGATGTTTTTAGCATTACATTAGGTAGCAGCAAAAGATTTTTTTTTTTTGTTATTATTAACAAAGAAAATATCAATACAATTGAAGATTAAAAATCATTCTAAATAAATTAAATCAGATAAAGTATATCTCAGCAATATTAGTTTTCTCTCCATCTAGTGGGAGTTTTGTTTTCTCTTCAAACTACAAGGTAGGGTTGTGAGAGGGTCGAAATGGCACGCTACAAAAATCTAGATGATCAGCTAGCAGATTTGAAAATCGAGGAGGAAGAAAATGAAGATTTTACCTTCGAGGAGGGGGTGGAAGAACAGGTCAATCGCTATGAGTTATGCCTTGTTGGGCGCTTTCTAACGGAGAAGAACATAAATACTAGGGCGATGACAACAAAATTGGCAGACATATGGAAGCCAATGATGGGGTCAATATTAAGGAGATAGATCCGGGTATATTTCTTTTCCAGTTTTATCATCGTGAGGACCTACTGTGGGTGTGTAATGGGGGTCCATTGTCCTTCGACAATGCAATGTTGGTGGTCAGCAAAATACCTGCAAGAGAAGAGCCATTAAATGTTCCCCTTTGGTCGTTGGAGATATGGATTCAAATTCATGATTTATCTAAGGGTTTTATGCCAGAAGCTGTAGGTAAACAGTTGGGAGACTTTTTTGGAGAGTTTGTAATGTATGACGGGAAGAATAATGCTAGCATATGGGTCGAATACATGAGAGTAAAGATCAAGTTGGATGTACGTAAGCCATTGAAAAGGAGAAAGAAGATTAAAAGGAAGAATGGTACGGAGTTCGTGGTGTCTTGCAAATATGAGCGTTTGGGGGACTTCTGTTTTGCTTATGGGCAGGTGACACATACAGAACGCTTTTGCAGACGAAATCTTGATAACAGAGGTGAAGAAAGCTTGAAAGAATGGGGTGGGTGGCTGCGAGCCCTGCCGAGGAGGATAGCAAACCAGAGCCGGAGCAAATGGCTGAGGGATGAGAACGACGCTGAATGGGAGGCGAAGATTGGGCGGAACGCTAACGAACCGGATTACACGGGAGGGAATTTTGGAGATAAGGGAAAGAGGGTAGCTGTCATGCAAGATTCTCGGCTGGTAGTTGGAAATAAAAATTACTCTGCTGATTACATGGGAGAGAGAGGCGGGACAATTTTAAAAAAGTCGGGTCAACTTAGTATTAGACTTAATGGGCCTGAGGAGGAGGAAATAGAGGGCCTGGAACTGGATAGTAGAAAAAGAAGTAGAAGTGGGCCTGGTATAACAATGGATACAAATGACGTTTTGGTGAATTCAGAAGTGGTGATTAAAACAAAAACATCTAATGAAGCTGATCTTTCTGGAATGGATTGCTCAACATCAACTCAAACTGTTTTGGCTACGCTTGCTCAGCAAGCTAGCCATCCATTATGAATCTTTTAAGTTGGAACTGTCGGGGGTTGGGAACCCTCGCACAGTTCGGATTCTTGGGGATGTTATTACGTCTCTTAAACCTGCTTTTTTTTTTGTTTTAAACTGAAACGAAGGTTGATAGTAGTAAAATAGAGGAGATTCGTGTTAAGTATGGTTTTGCCAAGTGTTTTGCAGTAAACAGAGTTGGTAAAGGGGGTGGGCTTGCAATAATGTGGAAATCAAATTTGGAGTGTGAGGTTCAGGATGCGTCAAATAATCATATTGACGTTATTTTTTCTGAGAAGAGTGTTCAAACGTGGAGACTATCGTGTTTCTATGGTATGCCTGAGAGAAATAAGCGACAAGAGTCATGGGATCTGTTACGTCAGCTAGCAGCGAAGGATACAATGTCGTGGTGTGTGTTTGGTGACTTTAACGATCTCTTGTATGCTACTGATAAGAAGGGGGTGCACCCTCATCCACAAGCTTGTCTGGAAGGGTTTCGATTAGCAGTTGAAGATTGTAATCTGGTGGAGCTGGACCTAGTAGGGGGCGAATTTACGTGGGAAAAAGGCAAAGGAAAACCAACCTGGGTTAGAGAAAGATTGGATAGGGCGTTCGCTGTCAATGAGTGGTGGCATAAATTCCCTTTATGCACTCTGAAAGTAATTCATACTACGTGTTCGGACCATGATCCAATCCAGTTATCATTATTTGATACAACAGTGTCAAGAAAGCAGTTCAGGTTTAGGTTTGAGAATTCTTGGTTAAAAGAACCAACGTTCAAGAAGGGGATGGTGCAGGTTTGGAGATCATTGTCAACTATGAACATTCTTCCTAAGCTGTTGTCCATGTCTTCTCATATGTCTAAGTGGGGTAGACATTTCTTTCACAAATTCCGGGATAAGATACATATGCAGAAGGAGGAGGTATCAAAGTTTCTGCATCGAGAAGACGAAGAAGGGATCAAGCTTTATTTTGAGGAAAGGGAGAAATTGAACGAGCTACTGATGCACGAGGAGGTTTATTGGAAACAGAGGGCGAAGCTTTTCTGGTTAAAAGAGGGGGACTCAAACACGAAATTTTTTCATGCTCAAGCCACAAAATGGAAGAAGGTTAATAACATTGCTTATTTAATCAATGAGAACGATGAGAAAATTGATGACTTGGATCAGATGGGTGTGATGGCGAAGGAGTATTTTCGAAGTGTGTTTACAGAGGGAGGCAACAGATCTGTCCCTTTGGGAAGTGTAGAGCAACCTGTGATTACAATGCAGCGGAATCAAGTACTGTGTGCAGAGATATCTTTCGAGGAGTTCACGATTGCTTTAAAACAGATGCATCCAGAAAAAGCGGCAGGGCCAGACGGCTTTAGTCCAGCATTTTTTCAACACTTTTGGGATGAAATTGGGAAGGAGGTCTATATCTGCTGCAAAACCTGGCTCAACGAGAATGCTTTTCCTACAGAGTTAAATAACACGAATTTTGTGCTGATTCCTAAAAAAGAAAAGGTGGAGAAGCTTTCAGATGTAAGGCCAATAGCCCTGTGCAATGTACTATATAAGATATTGGCGAAGGTGCTAGCAAATAGGTTAAAAGTTGTTCTTCCTTTTGCTATTTCGGAAAATCAGTCCGCATTTGTACCAGGCAGGAGCATTACTGATAATGTTTTGATAGCTTTTGAGATGATTCATTTTATGAAGAAAAAGAAAGGCTGTCAAGATGGTGAGGTAGCATTGAAGCTTGACATCAGCAAAGCGTACGATCGTGTATGCTGGAAGTATCTATGGCAGAGAATGAGAACGATGGGTTTTTGTGAGAAATGGGTGAAATAGATGGAGTTATGTGTCAAAACAGTGAAGTATATGGTCTGTGTGAATGGTTCGTTGGTTGGACCCATATATCCGAGCCGTGGTCTTAGGCAGGGAGACCCGCTCTCTCCCTACTTGTTCTTGCTGTGTGTTGAAGGGTTATCATATTCTCTAAATCTCTCAGCTCTAAATGGTGAGCTGCATGGCTGTTGTATTAGTGCTTCTGCTCCGGAAGTGACTCACCTGTTATTCGCGGACGACAGTTTTTTATTTTTTAAAGCTAGTAAGGAGGAATCACAGAGAGTGAAGAACATTTTAAGAGATTATGAGACGCAATCTGGGCAAGCGATTAACTATAACAAGTCGGGGATCTTCTTTAGTTCTAATGTCAGAAGGGACAAACAAGTGGAGATTTCTGAAATTCTGGGAGTTCAAAATGAATTAAAAGATAGTTTGTATCTGGGATTGCCATCACTTATTGGGAGATCGAGGAAGAAGGTATTCAACTTTGTAAATGAGAGAGTATGGAAGCGTGTCCAAGGGTGGACTAATAGCAATCTGTCAAGGGCTGGAAAGGCGATTATGGTTCGAAATATAGCTCAAACAATCCCCTCGTACTGTATGTCATGCTTTCTAATTCCTAAGTCTCTTTCACAGGAGATTGAAAGAATCATGAATGGTTATTGGGGGAAGTCAGGCTCGACTGGAAGCAGGGGCATTCGCTGGCATGCTTGGGATAAAATGTGTTCTTCTAAAGACAAGGGAGGGTTGGGATTCAGAAGCCTGTATGGATTTAACCTGGCGTTATTGGGAAAGCATGTATGGAATTTCTTACACAAACCAGAATCACTGGTAGCTAGGATTTTTAAAGCTCCTTATTACCCGAATAATCATGTGCTTCAAGCTCAACGTGGCCAAGACGCGAGCTTTATTTGGTCAGGTATATGTGAAGCGAGGGATGAGTTGAGTAAAGGGTATAGATGGATTTTGGGAGATGGAGCAAGTATAAATGTGTTCTCTGATCAATGGATGAAAGGGAAAGCGACTCTTCGTGTTGAAGAACAGTATGTGAGCAACAATAGATTTGATAAGGTGAAGGAGTACATCCGTCCGAACATCAAGCAATGGGACGAGGCAAAAGTACAACGATCCTTTCATGAAGTTGATGTTAACTGCATTCTCAATATAAGAGTCCCACAGAATCAAGCTAAAGACAGGGCAACATGGATGAACACAGTGAATGGGATCTACACAACGAAGTCAGGGTATCATTACTGGTATGGGAGACATTTTGAGCAGGAATCAGAAACTGAGGCAAGAGGTTGGAAGAGACTATGGAAATTGCCAATTCCTCACAAAATGCGATATTTTTTGTGGCGTGTTTGCAGGAACAACATACCTATCAGAAACCTTCTTCGTAGCAGGGGTGTTCACACCACTATTCTCTGCCCTATGTGTAACGTGGACATAGAGCATGTACGCCACCTATTTCTGGAATGTCAATATGCTAAATCATGTTGGGGATGCCTGGAGAGTTTTATTGATGTTTCTGAGGTGGAAATTTTATCAACATGGGTGTTGGAGAGGATGGGGTCTGAATCGGAGGAGAGTTTGGTGAAGTTGATAAAGGTAATGTGGGGGATTTGGTGGGCGAGAAACAGAAGAGTATGGGAGAATAAGGTGGTGCCTCCTCTAATTGCTGTAGAAATAGGCTCGAAGATGATTTCAGAATGGCAGGCAGCTCAGGAGAAGGCCCAGAATAGTGTGATGGGGGGTGGTAAGGTGGGTGATAAGGTTGTGATCAAATGACAACCTCCGTTACTGGGGTGGTATAAGGTGAATACAGATGCATCTATCCAGGTGGGTGCTTCTGAATTTAAGGTTGGTATGGTTATTAGGAACCCAAACGGTGAGTTTATAGAAGGTCTGCAAACAAGCTTTAGAAAGGAAGTGTCGGTGTTGGAGGCAGAAGCTGTGGGAGTATATGAAGCACTGTGCTGGGTAATGAGATTGGGGCTAAGACAGGTGATTGTTGAAAGTGACTCGTTGGTTGTGATGAATGCTCTGCTCAACAATACTACGTTTGTGTCTGAGGTTGGAACTATATTTGAGGATTGTAGGTCCATTCTACGTCAACGTAGTGATTTTAAAGTTCAACATGTTCGCCGACAAGGAATAGCTAGGATAGTATAGCTAGGATTCCTTGTATGCTAGGAACAATGAATTATTTTTATTCTCCTCCTCCCTGTGTGTTGGAGCATCTCTTGTACGATTATTCAACTAGATTAACGAAGTCTTTGTTTTAAAAAATAAAATAAAATTAAATCAGCTAAATTATACCTCTTTAGGCTCAATTTAAACGCTCTTTAAAGTAAAATTTCACTAAAATTTACAAAATTTTGGTCACAATTTTACATTTGTTCTAATTATGAAAATAAAGTTAAAGCATACATGTAATAAAAAAAAACAAATCAAAAGTTCTTGTAAATGAATGTATGCATTGAGAGCAAAGCCTAGTAAGTTGGGTTGGGTTTGTTTCAAGAAAATACATCAGTCTCTACCTGTGATGCACGAGTTCTCATTAATATATAAATATTTTAAATTTTTATTTATTTAATTAAATGATAAATAATAAATTTAGATAATTAAATAGTTATAGATTTATAATAAAAAAAATAAGTTAATTAGGAATGAGCTATGGTCGTAATTTAGGAGGATAGCTAGATTATATCTAATAGTTTAATAATTTAATATTTTAGTTGTTTTATACCACTAGAGCTAAAACAAGAAAATAACTGTTAAACTAAATTATATATATATTCCGTTATTATAGTTCATTATAAATAAAATAAAAATATCATATCAAATAACATTTTTCTCAAATTACGTGACATTATATTTATCATATTTTAGTGTACGAACACATTTAAATAATTCAAATTAAAATTCGGTCTTCGTCTAAACAGCAGATCGTTATCAGAGTAGATTGTTATGGGATTATTGTCTCAGGCGTTCATTAGTCACGGAGTAGGCCCATTTACAAGTATCTTGTCTTCGGTATTTCATATTTTACATGTTAAGCTTACAAGTAGCGGTAAAATTCGTGCGATATATATCGAAATTTATCTCAAATGAATTTATGCGTGTAAAAAAATAATTTTTGAATACTATAATTGATATTTTAATTTTATTTTATATTTGCATAGCAATTACATAATAATGAATAATATATTTTTATAAATTTGATTACATCTCGTAAATTTAAATAAATGAAAATGTGATGACACGAAGTTAATCACTAAATTATCTTACTTTTTTCATACATATCGTTAAAGTCGGATTAGATAATTTAAAGTGTCTAAGAGTTTATTTTTTTAGTAGAGTTCGATTCTCGCTCACTTGGTCAATTTTGAGAGGATATGCATCGGGTTATTTCGGGGTCGAGAAATGCAATCACCGCCCTCAAACCCTAAACGAGGATTTTTTTTCCTCTCAGCTCCCCGCCCGAACGGGAATTCCCGCGGTATTCGAGAAATAATTAAAAAATAATAATATCGTATTTTTAATAAATTTTATGATTAAAAACAATATACTAACTCGCGTAAAAACCCGTGCGAGGTACGGATTTATTTATATACTAAAATAATTTTTCTGACACATGTCAGTTTATATACTTTAAATAATTATTTTATGAACTTTTATATATATCAAAATATTTTTCTAACTAAGAAATGGTAAAAAAAATATTTTGAATTTATCTTAATTTTCTATAATAATCTTTAAATACTTTTTTTTTTATTTTGATAAGAACATGTAAGTAAACTTGTGTGATTTTATTGAAATAATCGTATATTTATAAAGTTGGTCATGTATTATATGTTTGGAACCAAAAATATCATATAATATATATTCTTAAAGTTCTCTAATTTAATACACATTCGTACTCGATCATAAACTAATTAAACATACTCAATAACTCCATATCTCGATCCAATTAAACATAAATTCGAATACAAAATTCTAAAAATAAAATCAAAACATGCATATACCAATATTCAAACCTGAACATATAATTGAACTCACATCCTTTAATTTACATCAAAACCGAGCTAATTAAGTTAATAACGAAATCAACTTTTTTGAAAATTTCAACTAAATCACATGCAACTTGTTTTTTTATAACAAACGAAAGGAATTAAAAAAATTTCAGATTCAATGAACTTATCATCTTCTCATCATAAAATCTAGGGCTTTTTTCATAAATATCCAAATTTTACAAATTTTTTGTAAAAATTCTGTCATTTTTTAAAACAAATTACAAAAATACTATCTTTCAAAAAATATTTACAAAAATACGGAGGTTGCATTTGCAACTGCTAGTAACCATATATGCAAACACAAATGCAAATTTGAAAAAATGTGTTGAAAATTACATTTAGTTGCAAAATAAGTTGTCCAGGTGGTTGCAAATGGCGAAAAATGAATGCCCCTGCGGGACCAATACTAATACCACAAAAGCAACCCGAAAATCAACTAAAAACAACCCCAAAATCAACTAAAAACAATCAAACCCACTCGTCAAAAATTTCAATCTAACAATCAATTTCATCTTTTTTCCATCCAAACACGCCCTTAAATTTTTCTTCAATTAACCATGGGCGGTTCGCAAAGCCGCGAATGTCTCGATCTCTCCGACTACGAATTCGATTCAGACTCTCAAACCGACGCCACTGTCGATGATGATTACCACGACGCCCTTCGCTGACGTCAGCAACAAAACCCTAGGAAACATAGATATGAAGTTACAAAAGCTGAAAATCAAGGAATCGCAAACCCTAGAAAAGAGGCGGGAAAATGTTGTGAAACTGTATTTACATGTGGGTGGGAATACAACGCATGGGAAATGGATAGTTGCGGAGAAATCGATGTATTATTCGATATCAAAAACTAATCGAAAAGAGGTGGAAGAGGTGGATGAATTGGGGGAAGGGGAGTTGGATGAGTTGTGTGGAGAGAGAGAGATGAAAACTAGATTAAATCTCATATAATATCAACAGGGATTATGAAGTGAGAAAGAGATGGAGTGTGAGAGAGGGAGAACGAGAAAGATAGGGGGAGGAGAGAGAGGCCGTGAGAGAGAGAGGGGGCGGGCAGAGAAGTTAAAAAAAAGGAATGGGAAGATGAAGATGGTATTTTTGCAATTTAATTATTTGTATGTTTAAAAAGATAGTAATTTTGCAAGATTTTAAGTAAGGTAGTAGAATTACAAATAAATTTCCAAAAGTTGATATATTTGTCAAATTCCCTAAAATCTATTAGCCGTAAAGATTAAGGGTTGTCTTACTCTCTCTTTTTTCGTAAGTAAAATCTATAATTGCATATGTGATGTAATTCTGTGGTATGTATAATTATATATAATTGTATGAATGAGATTTAAATCTTTCTTAAAACTAAATACTATTTTAAAATATATTTTACTATGTGATGAATATATATGTATAACTGAATTAGTAAACAAACATATTTATAATAATATTTGGTTAATGTCTAATTAATTATTCCAACTTATCTCTAATTAATTGACCAAACCTTGAACTATACTTACATCGATTAACTCTAACTCCTGTCGTTTACAAAACCAGGTACAATATAGAACTTGATTCTAAAATTTCTAAGTTAACTACCGTAAATTTTCAATAATATATTGTTTGATTGATTAATTTACAACTGCATAATTATATATAGGGATATTCATAGGTCGTCCAGGTTGGAAATGTTTTTAAAATTTGACTTAATTAAATTTATTAAAAAAATTCAAACCAAAGCCATAAAAAATAAACTCTGTCACCAAACCTCCTCTTTATGCATATGTTTCTCTTAGGTTGGCACCTCTGTAATCCTGGGTTCATCCTGGGTTGATTCTTCCACCATAGTTGATGAAGTCCATGAACTCAGCTAGTTCATCATGGGTTGGCACCTCCACTAGATTTGCAGTTGGAAGACCCAAAGCTGCTTTCACATCTTGCTCATTGAACTCTATCTGTTGGCCTCCAATTGAGCATGTTACCACCAAAGACACAGAGTTGTCACTCATAACACTTCTCACCACAGCTGTTGTCCAGAATTCATGCAGGACATTCAAATATAGGACTGGGTTAGCAGTTAAAGCACCTGCAAGATAAGATTCAGACAGAACTTTCACAAACCCCTCGAAATTGTCAAGGGCTTGATTAGCATCAGTGAAAGCAATATAGTTGGTTCCTTTATCTGGGATTACAGCTCTAACATTATTGAGAGCCATTATTGTTGAGTAAGAGTGAATGGGTAAGAAAAAATAGTGAGAAAGGGTTTGAAACGAGAGAGAAATCGGTTTGGAATTGAAAAAGCTAGGTCACTTAGAATTCTCGAAGGCGTAAGTATATGTGTATCGAGATTTCTGGGTATTTATAGTAAAAGCAAATGACTTATCGCGGGCTAAAAAATAGACGTTTGGAGTATACTTATCGGGAAGTCATTTTGAAAGTGAATTACATATCGAGAAGTCATTTTAATTTACTCTTTTAGAGAACTAAAAATTAACTTATCGAGATGTCAAATAAATACCCAGTTTGTCCAAAATGGACTGAATTGTCTCTAATTTTTATTTGAATAAATTAAAATAAAATCAGAATAATTTTTCCAAAAGTGTTTTACCCAAAATAATTTGTTGAATTAAATTATTTCAGTTCTGAGTTCTTTATAAGTCTAAAATGATACTTGTAGAGAACTTTGTGAGTTAACACTTATAGAGAACTCTATAATGACTTATCGATAAGTCATAATAAAGCTTATCGAGAAGTCACTCGAGAAGTCATAAAATTGACTTATCAGAACTCATTCGAGAAGTCTTGAAATGACTTGTCGATAAGTCAATTAGATTTATCGAGAACTCGGTTCTCTATAAACTTTTGATTATTTTGATTATGTCTTGTGTTTATTTTACATACTGAAAATGTAAATCGACATCTAGACAATTTACTTAGAATTTGAAAAATTCCAAGCTGAATTTTGAAAACTAAATATGCAGAGATTTATGAAATATTTATAATTCATATTTCAGTTAATTTCTAATAAAATCAAATTACTTTTGATTTACTAGAAATTAATCTGCTGCAACACATTAGCTGAGTTCTTGCCTTAGGATGAAAAATTTAACATTCCAATTTCACCTACAAGTCTAGTGAAAGTTGCTTCATCCAAAGGTTTGGTAAAAATGTCAGCTAATTATTTTTCTGTTGGAACAAAAATGAGCACAATGGTACCATTTGCAGCATGTTCTCTAATAAAATGGTACCTTATATCAATGTGCTTTGTTCTAGAATGATTAACTGGATTAACCACAATAGATATAGCACTAGTATTGTCACACATAATTGGAATTTTGTGTATCCAACAGCTTCAAAACCAGTTCCCTTAGGATACCACAATCCCAAGTTTGGAGTCCCCTTCAAGTATCTGAAAATTCTCTTCACAACCATCAAAAGTGATTCTTTTGGATTGGCTTGAAATCTTGCATACAGACATGTAGCAAACATGATGTCTGGTCTACTTGCAGTTAAGTAAAACAATGATCTAATCATTACTCTGTAGCTTGTAATATCTACACTCTTGCCCTTTTTATCTTCATCCAACTTTATTGCTGTGGACATAGGTGTAGATGCAAGTGAAAAATCAATCATGCCAAACTTTTTCAATAAATCTTTAACATACTTAGTCTGGCTGATGAAGATTCCATCACTTCTTTGACTGACTTGAAGTCCAAGAAAGTAACTTAATTCCCCCATTATACTCATTTCATATTCACTCTACATAAGCTTAGAGAATCTTTGACATAGCTTCTCATTAGTAGAGCCAAAAATGATATCATCCACATAAATCTGAACTAGGATCATATCACCACCATGCAGCTTGTAGAAGAGTGTCTTGTCTATTGTTCCTCTAGTGAAACCATGTTTAAGTAGAAAATATGTTAGTGTGTCATACCAAGCTCTAGGTGCCTGCTTTAGTCCATATAGAGCCTTGAGTAGCTTGTACATAAAGTCTGGAAATTTTGGATCTTCAAAGCTAGGTGACTGTTGCACATAAACTTCTTCTTCTAACTCACCATTTAGAAAGGAACTCTTAACATCCATTTGATACACTTTAAAGTTTAAATGTACAACAAATGCAAGAAAAATCCTCATTGCTTTAAGTCTTGCAATTGGAGCAAAAGTTTCATCATAATCAATTCCTTCTTCTTGTGAGTAGCCTTTTGCAACCAACCTTGCCTTGTTCCTAGTAACTATACCATTTTCATCCATCTTGTTCCTGAACACCCATTTTGTTCCAATTATACTTCTATTCTTAGGTGCAGGAACTAACTCCCAAACTTTGTTTCTTTCAAATTGATTAAGATTTTCTTGCATGGCAGATATCCAATCAGGATCCATAAGAGTTTCTTCAGTTTTCTTAGGCTCTACTTGAGACAGAAAGCATGCATGTAGGCGCTCCTTAGCACTTGCACTTCTAGTCCTTACACCAGCATTGGGATCACCAATTATTGCATTTTGATTGTGACTCCTATCCCATTTTCTGGTGTGAGTTTGTTGACCGGTGCCTTTATCATTTTCTTCATTATTGGTATGACTAGTGGATCCTTCTTCTCTTTCTCCCCCTGAGTTTGTGCTATCAAATTCAGGTGTTTGAGATGAACTTCCATTTCCATGATTTTCCTGTTCACTGGTCTCTTCATTCATCATCTGTTGTGCATTGTCTTCATCCTCTTCATCAGAATCACTGTTAATGTTGAGATTTTCAAATGCAAGGGCTTCGGCTTCATTATCATCAAGGCATTCTTAGCCTGGATACTTGTCATCATCAAAAGTCACATCTGTGCTCTTCATGATTTTTTTTGATCAATTACATAGATCTTGTAGGCAGTTCTCTCCAATGAATATCCTAGAAAAATTGCTTCAAAAACCTTTGAGTCAAATTTTTCCACATATTCAGAGTTGTCTTTTAAAATGTAACACTTGCTTCCAAACACATGAAGATGCTTTACAGTAGGCTTTCTCTTAGACATGATTGAGTAAGGTGATTTACCATGAACCTTGTTAATGAGATATCTGTTTTGAGTGTAGCAAGCAGTATTTACAGCTTCTTCCCAAAAACTAGTTGGCAGATTGGCATCTTGCAGCATTGTCCTTGTAGCTTCTGCTAATGTTCTGTTCTTTCTCTCAACTACCCCATTTTGTTGAGGTGTTCTAGCAGCAGAGAACTCTTGAAAAATGCCTTTATTTTTGCAGAATTCATTCAATGTTACATTTCTGAATTCTGTTCCATTATCACTTCTCAATCTCTTCACACAGTTTTGATCTTCAGCCTGTTTCTCTATCTTTATGGCTCAATTATGATGAGTGGAGTCTCATCTTTAGAATGCATAAATTCTACCCATGTGTATCTTGAGTAGTCATCCGCCATCACAAGTGCATATTTGTTCCTTGCAATTGATAAGACATTCACTGGCCCAAATAAGTCCATGTGAATAAGTTGCAATGGTGCACTTATGGAATTCATAATTTTTGATTTGTGACTTGATCTTTTCATTTTTCCTTTCTGAAAGGCTTCAAAGACTTCAATTTGAGCAAACTCTAATTTTGGCATGTCTCTCACCAGCTCTTTCTTGACTATAGTGTTGATTGCCTTGTAGTTTAGATGTGAGAGTTTCTTATGCCATAACTTGCTTTGCTCTATAATTTCCTTGGTGTAGAAGCAATAAATTCCATCCTCATTTGTTGAGTCCAAGTCTGCAAGCAACTTCATTGGTTTTCTTGCTGATGAAGATACGTTCTTCTCTGTCAAATAGAACTTTAAAGCCTTTGTCTATAAACTGACTGGCACTGAGAATATTTACTTCAAGACCAACTACCAATGCTACATCATCAATGACAACATTTCCAGAAATAATCTTGCCATATCCCATTGTGAATCCTTTGCTGTTGTCTCCAAAGGTCACCAAGGGCAAGCCTTCTCCTCAAATTGTGATAGCAGGGCCTTATCAACTGTCATATGTCTGGAACATCCACTGTCTATGATCCATAAGATCTTCTTCATTTTTCTCTGCACACAATGAGCTTAAGTGTGTTTAGCAACCCAAGCAGTGTTGGGTACTTTCTTCTTATTAACTGATTTAGCAAAAGTTGAGTTAGAAGTCTCAGAAAGAATAACATTCATAAATGTTTGTGCATTTTCCCTTGCAGCTGTAGATCTAATACTGACTCCTTTGAGATCTATTCTCAGCTTGTGGCAACTTTTCATTACTTTTAAGTTATAGGGAATGCAGTCAAACTTATCACAAATGAATAGGGATCATTGGCCTTGGCTTTATTATACTTGCAGGCTCCTTCAACTGGCTTGCTAACAACCTTTTTACAAAGGTGAGTTAGGTGATTCACAGAGCCACACTTTTCACATTTCTTCCTTGGAGCATATACAACATAAGCAAAATTGTTGCTTTTGTTTATTCCAATATTCCCATTTATATTCTTTTTCTTCTTTTCAGTTTTTGTTTCCTTGACATGTGTCTTGGAGTCTTGGTTATCCATGAGCTTCTTTTCAGATTTGGAAGTTTGAGTTGTTTCTGCATTTTTCTTCTCATTGTCTTCATCAGCAATTTCTTGATTTATGATCAACTCTTCTTCACTGAAATCCACTTCAAATGCTTTGAACATAGGTGAACCAACCTTTTTCAGCATAGCTGGAACATCTTCACTTTCATTTGCTTTCCCTTTTTCATCTACACCTTTCTTCTTATTGTTCAAGGCATCATAATCAAGACCAATAGCAATATTTGCACATGGCTTGTTGTTAGTCGCTAAACACGCGCTAAAATTTACACAAGTATACGCATTCGCAAGTAATATAGAATTATTTCTAGTTCGTTCCCACAGGGACATGCTTAGATTAACTTTGTGATTTATACACTTATGCAACAATGATATGGCTATTATTCAATGCTAAGACGAATAATAAATTAGGTTTTGACTATACTACGATTAACTATTGAGAATTATACTAGAAAACATTAACTAAAGAGAGTAAAGAGAGTTGAATAATATATGACACAAACATGGGATTCTAACTTCATTAAGTAATTCATTCAATATCCTTTTCGTTCTTAACCTTAGCATGTAATGGTGATGACACTAATCCGATAACACGAAACTGATAAACGCCATCTTTCGTTCCACGAATACCATACTACCAGAAATCCACAAAAGAGATAGAAGCTGAATAGACACCAAATATATTGAGACCCTATATGTCTATAGAATTTGACAACATAACGGTTTAATGCACAAGTTATCCATCGTGATTACATATGGCAAGTAAGATGGTTAAAATTACCTACGAATCATGCATAACAATAACACATGAACCTATGCTAGCATGACAAGTTCTAAACCCTTAAATTCACTTTCGCTTCATTAAGAATTAACAAACTATCTTATAAGTTCGCAATGCTCATAAGACGAATAAGCACAACCAATACTAGGTTATCATACAATCACCACACAATAAGGCATCGAAACAAATCAACTAAAGAAATTCATAAATAAATCCGCTAGAACCCCACGATAATGATTAGCCCATAATCGGACTCATCACCAACGTGGGTTCCGATGAAAGCATGGTATAATAAACGTAGTCTTTATAAGAAAATAATAAACCAAGTACGAAACAAGAGTATAGGTTCACGAATAAGAAAACTGGCATTCAAAGTACAACTTAGAATAAAGAATCACAAGTAAGAACTAGATCTTCTTCGTCTTCGTTGAATCGTGCTAAAACGGTCTTCTTACGCCTTCTCCTTGTGCTTTAGTACGTCTCTCTCTTGAAAAACATCTTTTATTTAGGTATATATAGCATCCCATGCAAAGTAGAAGTCCTACAATTAGAAGCCAAGTAGAATCATGATTTCAACATCCCGACCCGGCGCGGCCGCGCGCTATGACAGCGCGGGCGCGTCGTGCTCCTTGAGAAAATTATGCTTTTCTTCAATTCTTGTTGTAATGAGTTGGTTTCTCGAGCTTTATTTCATGGACACCATTCTAACACCATATTAGCACAAAAATAATGCTAATTCACCTAAATCCCAGATTAATGCCTGAAATGCAAAAACACTAGAAAACATATTAAAATACCAACAACTTGAGTACAAATACACCAATTCAAAGCTTACTGGAGCGTTATAAAGTGTCATAAATGCCACTCAACATACCCCCAAACTTGAATCGATGCTTGTCCCCAAGCGTAAACAGACTCAAAGAACAAGAAATAAAAATGCATGAATGAAACTAAATGAATGCAACGATCCCCGTAGAATAATTAAACCAATCAACAAGCAACATCTCAACAAATGCAGTTATTCGCATAAAGATCAATCAAACCTCACAAATCAACCTACAAACCAGAGACGTGCGTGTGTGCAAATGTTTACAGATATACTATCGCAACTAGATCAATAATCATGACTCACTACTCATCAAAGCAATCGCAAGGTTATAGATAAAATAAAAGCCAGACTCAAAATAACTTATAACACTTCAATTCTTATAATGGAGTTTTATATAGATTCATGCTTTTATTCACAGCAAAATAACACAAGTATGCTTATTTGACCGTGCAATGAGTGAGGTCCACAAAAGACTTATACAATAGTACCCATGTAACGTGTTTTAGGTTAGCGGATCCCAGACTATAAAAGTCTTAGATCACTAGGCATAAAGTCTGTTAGGGCGAAATCACGCACTAATATTCACGCAAGTATACGCGTTCACAAGTAATATAGAATACTTTCTAGTTCGTTCCCTCAGAGACTCAGACTAATTTATTGTCTAATTTAACTCACTCACCAATGTATGACTACTTCTCAATGTTAAGATAATAACACTTAAAATTGTTGATTAAATATTAACTATAATTAACTACTTAATTAACCACTTAACTAACACTTCAATTTATCAATAATAAAACACTCATGAGATCACAACTTCATTATTACTTCCTTCTATAGCCATTGTTATTACCTTTAGCATGTGACAGTGATGATATTAATCGAATAACACGAAACTGATAAAAACCAACTTTCATTGTACTAATACCATTCTACCAAACATCCACAATTAAGATAGAAGTTGAATAGTCATCAATTATGTTGAGTTCCTATATGTCTACAGAAATTGACAACACAACGATTAAGCACAAGTTATCCCTTTTTGATTACATAGGGCAAATAAAACTGTTAGAGTTACCCACTAATCATGCACAACGTACATGAACCTATGCTAGCATGGCAAGTTCTAAATCTCAAGATCCACCGTCGCTTCACAAGAGATTAACACCCTATCTTATATGTTCGCGACACACATAAGACGAATACGCACAACCAATACTAGATATCATGCAATCATCACATACTAAAGTATTAAACAATTAACTAAAGAATTCCATAATAAATCCGTTGCAACCCCATGATCACGATTAGCCCATAATAGAACTTATCGCCATCATGGGTTCATATGAAATCATGATAAACAAACACAAGAAAATAATAACTAAACTGATTATATTAAAACAGAGTACGTCACAAGAGTAAATAAGTCAAAGCAAGAAAACTAGCATCCAACGTTACAACGAAATAAGAATCACAAGAATATATGCTTCCTCTTTGTTGCTGTGTGCTAAATCGGTCTTCTTCCTTATCTTCTTCGCTTCTTGCAAAACACAATCTAAAACATAATCTCCTCTTAATACTCTGTGAAAAACGTCTCAAATCTACCTATATAATAGTCCCATAAAACTCAGATTACATAGAAGTGGAAGCCAAACAGAAGTAGAAGTCTAAAATAATATATCTTTTTCCCCGACCCTGCGCGGCCGCTCAGCATTTCTGCGCGGGCGCGCAAGGCTGCTGCGCGGCCGCTCAGCAGTGCTGCGCGGGCGCGCAGGACCCTTCTGGAAAAATTCCATGTTTGCTCCGTTTCTTCGCCGTCATCTGTCCGTTCTTTTCCTCTCGCAATGGTGAACACATGCCAAGGCTTATTCTTGATGATTCCTCCTCCAAAATGCAACTAATACCCTGAAATGCATAAACACTAGAAAAACACATCAAATACACAAAATACTTGATTTCAAGACACCAATTTAAGTCATTTTAAGACGTTCTAAGTGGTATAAAATGCCACTTATCACACCCCCAAACTTAAATTGATGCTTGTCCTCAAGCGTCACAGACTCAAAAACAAATAAAAATATGCATGAATGCAATCTATATGAAAATGCAACGATCCCCCTTACTACAATTAACCAACCAAATTGTCACGTCTCAACGAATGCAGTTAGACACTAAAGATCAATAAACTCATACAAACGGACATACCGCCAGAAACGTGGTGTGTGCAAATGCTTAACAGATATGCTTTGGAACTAGACCAATTACTATGACTAGACTATCCTCAAGGCAATCCTACGATTATACAAAGAATAAAAATTCTAGGCACAAAGTGATATACAACACTACAAGAACTCTGGAGCTTACTACGGAATCGTGCTTTTTATTTACAACTCAAATGCTTATTTGACCATGCAATGAGTGAGGTCCACAAAAGACTTATACAATGGTATCCATGTAACAAGCGTTAGGTTAGCGGATCCCAGACTCTAAAAGCCTTAGGTCACTAGGCACAAAGTCCCCTAAGAACTTAATAACTCGAATACCAAAGAGCCCACTCTTGATCAATTATGCAATTTTTTTTTCTCTGAGCAAGTGCGTTTCGCTCCATCTTGCTCAACCCTAGACTACTCGCATAACATGCGAGCCGGCTACTAGCCATTTGACGCCTAACCACAACTAGCAACAAATTCCATTTTTACTCCATTTTTTTTTCTTTTTCATGCCTTTATCACTAAGAACCTATTATCAAATTCTAAGCATAATAAATAGATTATCCTTGAAAATAATCAGATCATAACAACAATCTAGTCCTTAAGCATTCTCTAAGACTTAGTGACAATACAAGTGCTTCTAGCATGCATATCAACCTACACAACTTAATATCACTTTAATGCTATCACTACACTCGCATTAATATCACAATTCAGTCGATAAATCATTGCAAAAGGGATCATGGTATATGCATGAGCTATATGATATGACAAACAACTAAAGCTATATAAAAAAAAACTATATGGCAAAAATTATGCAACTATATGAACTAACTATCATGAATATGCAACTATATGACACACACAAAATATTCCTTAACTACCACCCCCAAACTTAAAATCTTCACTGTCCCCAGTGAAGGTAGTAGAAAGGAACACAGGGTATACCTACTCGGAGTCATCATCATCATCACCCTCAGTGGGTGGAGTATCAGGCGGCGGGTATGCAGAGTCCTCACCAAAAACTGGCCACTGGATATCAGCTCCAA
This sequence comes from Apium graveolens, assembly GCF_009905375.1. Lineage (NCBI taxonomy): Eukaryota > Viridiplantae > Streptophyta > Magnoliopsida > Apiales > Apiaceae > Apium > Apium graveolens. The sequence goes on along the minus strand of NC_133648.1, from coordinate 313,090,662 downwards.
GGCCTCGAAAAGCAGTCCCTAACGCAAGGGTGAGCTCCTGAGCAAACCTGCTCTGCGTCTCATACATGGCATCCATCCGCCGTGAAAGCCTCCTATACTGGGTATCACCCATCCCAGTACCCTCCTGAGCTCTCAAAGAACTAGCCTCACCACGCCCTGGCCTGGCCATAGTAGCACCTCGTGCTGGACGCCCTCCTGGAAGACGATAACCCAGCCCATGCTCCTCAAGCTCACCACCGGTCCACTCCTGCATCCCATTCAGAGTGCCAGAATCTATCGGAGCTGCTGGCAACTGCAACTGCTCATGAGCCGGCCAGTTCACTCCTACTGCTCGGCATAGCTTTGTAACCGTGGATGCATAAGGGATGTTCATATGCTTTGCTCCCCTCAAAAACTTCAGAATTCCTTGGTAGATAAACTCACCAAGGTCCACATAGTATTCCTCATTCAGAATTCCCCACAACAGCTGTGCTCTCTCAACTGTGACCTCGTGTGCATGTGAAGAAGGCAAAATATTAGCACATATAAATGCATTCCATGCACGGGCATACTTGTTCATGGCGATCGCCGGAAAGTGACGATACTCATTATTGGCTGGACTGCGGTTCCAAATTGTGCCCGGTCGACAGAGAGTCGCACAAATCAAATCCAAGTCAAAGTCCTCAGCAGTCTTTTCATTCCAGTTCTCCTCCTCGGGCTTCCTTTCTCGCTGTCCAATCACACGGCGAATCGCCGCAGGATGATAATCAACCGTCAGCCCACGAACTACAGAAAACCCATTCTTTTTAGCCTTCACGTTCGCGTAGAACTCGCGAATAACACTCATCGGTACTGCTTCGGGTGACTCACAAAAAGCTATCCACCCCTTCTCTGCAATCATGGGCAACAACTCACCATCCCTCCCTGATGGTAAAACCCCCCTCTCCTTCAGAATCGGCTTCCCCAACAGCCTAGTGTACTCCTCCTCCGCAGCTCTGTCAGTTAACCGAGGCCTTGCAGCAGTACCCCTTGATGAATCAACAGTAGGAACTGTGCTGCTGCTGTCAATAGTGCGTGCTCTCTTGGGTGCCATTGATTTGTGAATAAAAGTGTGTAAGAACTGATTTTTGATGTTTATGAGAGGGTTTAAGTGTAGGAAGTTTGTGGGAGATATGTGGGATAGGTGTATGTATATATAGGGTGTGGAGTAGGTTAAATTAGATTAGGAGTGGGGTTGAGGGATAAAATCATGGGGTAATGGGAAAAGAATTCGTGGGTTTATGGGCTGTGATGGGTTTTTATGTGTTTTTTTTTTTTCTGAACTGTAAAAAATTTTCTGGAACTCGACCCCTGCGCGGGCGCGCAGAGGGTCTCTGGAATTTTTTTTTTTCAGCCCCTATTTTCTGATTTTTTTGTGTTTTTGGATAGGTTATTAACTTCTAAGGGTTCCTGTAACAACAATTCATGGGTTGCCTCCCACGCAGCACTTCTTTTTCGTCATTAGCTTGACGTTCCGTATCTTTCTCAAATAGTCAACAAAATGGCACTAACCACCTCTCGGTTTGCCATGTCCCCATAGTAGTGCTTCAACCGCTGACCGTTAACCTTGAATGCTTGGTCCGAATCATTCTCAAAAATTTCCACCGCTCCATGTGGAAACACAGTTTTGACAATAAAAGGTCCAGACCACCTTGATTTCAACTTCCCAGGAAAAAGTCGGAGCCGAGAGTTGAATAACAGAACTTGTTGCCCTGGCACAAATAACTTAGGATGTAGCTTCCTATCGTGCCACCTCTTCACCTTTTCCTTATACATTTTGTTATTCTCGTACGCTTGAAGTCGAAATTCATCAAGTTCATTAAGCTGAAGCATTCTTTTCTTACCAGCTGCATCTAAATCCAGGTTCAATTTCTTCAATGCCCAGTAGGCCTTATGCTCAAGCTCCGCCGGTAGATGACATCCCTTACCGTACACCAACTAAAACGGTGACATCCCAAGTGGAGTTTTGTATGCTGTTCTGTAAGCCCAAACAGCTTCATCGAGCTTTAAAGACCAATCCTTCCTTGACGGACAAACAACCTTCTCTAGAATGCGCTTTATCTCTCTGTTAGACACTTCCGCTTGACCATTTGTTTGCGGATGATAGGCAGTAGCTACTCGATGATTCACATTATAACGCCGCATCATAGAAGTGAACTTACGGTTGCAAAAATGCGATCCTTCATCACTTATGATTACCCGAGGTGTTCCAAACCTTGTGAAAATTTGCTTATGAAGAAAATTTAGCACTGCCTTTGCATCATTTGTCGGTAAAGCTTTAACTTCGACCCATTTTGAGACATAATCGACTGCCAGCAAGATGTACTGATTATTGCAAGACGAGATAAAAGGCCCCATGAAATCGATTCCCCATACATCAAAGACCTCGACTTCAAGCATCACATTTAATGGCATCTCATCCTTCCTTGACAAATTTCCCACTCTTTGGCAATGATCACACCTTAAAACAAACTGATGAGCATCCTTGAACAAAGTAGGCCAGAAAAAACCTGCTTGCAGAATACGAGCTGCCGTCTTCTCACCTCCATAGTGTCCACCATAAACCGTGGAATGGCAGTCTCGTAATATCCCCTCCGTCTCACAGAACGGGATACATCTCCTGATGATCTGGTCAGCTCCCTGTCTAAACAAATATGGTTCATCCCATATATACCACTTCACCTCATGCAGAAACTTCTTCTTTTGAGCGGATGTCAAATTAAGCGGCATTATATTGCTGACAAGATAGTTAACAATATCTGCAAACCATGGTTCTTCCTCCTGAATTGCAAACAACTGCTCATCCGGAAAAGATTCATTGATTAACGTCCTATCTTGTGAAGTAGAATCGGGATTCTCCAACCTAGAGAGATGGTCAGCTACTTGATTCTCAGTACCTTTTCTATCTTTGATCTCTAACTCAAATTCTTGAAGTAAAAGCACCCAACGAATGAGTCTCGGCTTCGAATCCTTCTTAGAAACCAGATAGCGAATAGCTGCATGATCAGTGAATACTGTTACTTTCGTACCAAGCAGATAAGATCGAAATTTCTCAAAGCCAAAGACTATAGCCAAAAGCTCCTTCTCAGTAGTGGTGTAGTTCAATTGGGCCCCATTTAAAATCTTACTCGCATAGTAGACCACATGGAAGAGATTTTTCTTGCGCTATCCCAGAACTGCACCTACCGCATAGTCACTCGCATCACACATCATCTCAAACGGTTCTGTCCAATCTGGTGCTGTAATAACTGGTGCTGTGATCAAACTCTCCTTGAGAGTCTCGAATGCTGCCAAACATTCATCATCAAATTTGAAAGGTACATCTTTCTCAAGTAGATTGCACAATGGCTTAGATATCTTTGAAAAGTCTTTGATGAATCGCCGATAAAAACCCGCATGACCGAGAAAACTACGGATTCCTTTCACTGAATTAGGTGGGGGAAGATTTTCAATGACTCCCACCTTGGCCTTGTCCACCTCCAGACCTTTGCTAGAGACCTTATGCCCAAGGATAATGCCTTCACGCACCATAAAATGACATTTCTCCCAATTAAGCACCAAATTAGTTTCCACGCATCTTTTGAGTACGGCGCGCAGATTATTCAAACATTCATCATATGAGTGTCTAAAGACGGAGAAGTCATCCATGAACACTTCGACATTATTTCCAATCATGTCAGAGAATATAGCCATCATACATCTCTGAAAGGTGGCCGGGGCGCCACATAACCCAAACGAAACTCTACGAAAAGCAAATGTGCCAAATGGACAAGTGAAGGTAGTCTTTTCCTGATCCTCTGGTGCAATACAAATCTGATTATACCCGGAATAACCATCCAGAAGACAAAAATACTCATGTCCCGCCAATCTGTCAAGCATTTGATCAATGAATGGGAGAGGGAAGTGATCCTTCCTTGTGGCTTTGTTCAATTTTCTATAATCCATGCATACTCTCCATCCTGTAACTGTTCGAGTAGGGATGAGCTCATTCTTTTCATTTGCGACCACAGTGATACCTCCTTTCTTAGGTACACATTGCACGGGGCTCACCCACGAGCTGTCAGAAATAGGATAAATGATGCCTGCATCTAGCCATTTCAGAATTTCTTTCTTCACCACCTCCTTCATGATCGGGTTCAGTCTTCGCTGCTGTTCCACAGTTGGCTTACTACCTTCCTCTAACAGAATTTTATGCATACAATATGAAGGACTTATCCCCTTGATGTCTGCTATGGTCCATCCTATAGCCGATTTGAATTCTCTCAAAATCCTTAAGAGCTTGTCTTCCTCACTACCTGAAAGGTCAGCTGAAATAATAACAGGTAACGTAGATGAATCACCTAAAAAAGCATACCTCAAGTGTTCAGGTAATGGTTTGAGCTCTAAGGTAGGCGCTTCCTCTATTGATGGTTTGAGCTTCCCTTCAGCGTTCTTGAGGTCAGAAGTACCAAGAGATTCAAATGGTATATCCAGCTTTCGCTTCCAGGGAGAAGCGTTCAGATATTGTAATTGCTCGTTGCTATCTTCATCATCACTGTCAAATTCCCCCACTAAGGCCTTTTCCAATGCATCAGACATTAGCATGTGCTCGAGTTCCGAAGTAACTGCGGAATCAATCACATCCACTTTTAAGCACTCCTCATCTTCTGTAGGGAATTTCATTGCCTTGAATACGTTGAAGGTCACATCCTGGTCTTGGACTCGCATAGTAAGTTCACCTTTTTGCACATCTATCAAGGTACGGCCAGTAGCCAAGAAAGGCCTCCCCAAGATTATGGGAATCTTCTTATCTTCCTCAAAATCCAGAATAACAAAATCTGCAGGAAAGAAGAGCTTATCCACCTTGACGAGCACATCCTCAACTATGCCCCTTGGGTAAGTAATGGAACGGTCCGCCAATTGTAGCGACATGTATGTGGGTTTTGGATCAGGCAGATCCAGCTTTTTAAAGATCGACAACGGCATCAGATTAATGCTTGCTCCCAAATCGCAAAGGCACTTGTCAAAAGTTAGATTGCCAATGGTGCAAGGAATGGTGAAGCTTCCTGGATCTTTCAGTTTTGGTGGTAACTTTTGTTGCAGAACCGCGCTGCATTCTTCCGTGAGAGCAACGGTTTCAAGGTCATCCAGTTTCACCTTCCTTGAAAGAATAGTCTTCATAAACTTCGCATAACTAGGCATTTGTTCCAGAGCCTCAGCGAAAGGTATATTGATGTGAAGTTTCTTGAACACCTCCAGAAACTTCCCGAACTGTCTATCCAGCTTTTGTTGCTGCAATCTCTTAGGAAAAGGTGGTGGAGGATAGAGCTGTTTCTCCCCTGTATTAGCCTCAGGCAGAGTGTGTTCAACAGTAGTCTTCCTTGGTTCCGCCGCTTTCTCCTTTTGCTTAAATTCTTCATCTCTAACTTCAGCTTCGACTTCTTTTGCCTTTTCAGCATCAGCTACTTTTCCAGACCTTAAGGTAATAGCCTTGACTTGCTCTTTAGCTTCCTTCCTGCCTGGTACTTCCGTGTCACTGGGAAGAGTGCCAGGTTGATGATTGAGCACTGTATTGGCTAATTGACCGATTTGATTTTCCAAGGTCTTGATAGAAACCGCCTGACTCTTGCACAACAGCTTAAGTTCCTCAAAATCAGCACTAGTAGGTGTAGCTGCACTTCCCTGTTGAGGATATGATTGCCTTGTAGCATACTGCTGTGGTTGCTGAAATCCAGGTGGGTTAAACTGTTTACTCACTCCTTGCTGATATGATGGCTGAATAGCATTCTGATTATTCCCCCAGCTGAAATTTGGATGATTTCTGTTGTTAGGATGATAGGTCGCTGGCACAGGCTGCTGTTGTCGCTGATAATTATTCACATATTGAACAGATTCGTTGACAAGAGAACACTGATCCGTAGCATGAGAACCTGCACAAAGCTCACAAACCATAGCTATTTGATTAACTCCATACGTAGCCAGAGAATCAACCTTCATTGATAGCGCTTGGAGCTGGGCTGCAATAGCGGTGGCTGCATCAACTTCCAGAATACCTGTGACCTTGCCTGACGTCATCCTCTGAGTTGGGTTTTGATGCTCATTTGCAGCCATCGTCTCGATAAGATTATACGCCTCAGTATAGCTTTTAGCCCATAAGGCGCCTCCAGCTGCTGCATCGAGCATGGACCGAGATTGGGCCCCCAAACCATTATAAAAACCAGTGATTACCATCCAATCCGGCATTCCATGATGTGGACATTTTCTCAACATTTCCTTGTAGCGTTCCCAAGCCTCGCACATAGATTCTGTAGGTTGCTGCGCAAACTGAGTAAGAGCACTCCTCATAGCAGCAGTCTTTGCCATTGGATAAAACTTCACCAGAAACTTTTGCGCAAGATCTTGCCACGTAGTGATGGACCCAGCTGGTTTAGAATGTAACCAGTCTTTAGCCTTATCCCTCAGTGAGAATGGGAAGAGCCTCAACTTGATAGCCTCATCAGTCACGCCATTATACTTAAAAGTGCTGCAGATCTCAACAAAATTCCTTATGTGCATGTTGGGGTCTTCAGTTGCCGCTCCTCCAAAAGAAACAGAATTCTGCACCATCTGAATAGTGCCCGGCTTGATTTCAAATGTGTTAGCTTGAATAGCCGGATGAAGGATGCTTGACTGAATGTCATCAATTTTAGGCCGAGAAAAATCCATAAGAGCTGGATCAGCTTGAACAATACGATCTCCCATGTTTACTGGTTCTTTCTGCTCAGTTCCTGAATCCGAATCCTCAAAATCTAACTTCTCCGGTGTATCAAGAACTTCGTCTTTCTCCTCAGCTGTATCTAAGGTCCTCTTGCGAGCACGAGAATGAGTTTGCATAAACGTTTACTAAAGTACCTGAAACACAACCGAAAAGAGTAATTAACTACTACGTCCTAATCACTGAGTCCTAATGACCAATGATGGTAAGTACATAAACTAAACAAATACGCCGAGTCCCCGGCAGCGGCGCCAAAAACTTGTTAGGGCGAAATCACGCACTAATATTCACGCAAGTATACGCGTTCGCAAGTAATATAGAATACTTTCTAGTTCGTTCCCTCAGAGACTCAGACTAATTTATTGTCTAATTTAACTCACTCACCAATGTATGACTACTTCTCAATGTTAAGATAATAACACTTAAAATTGTTGATTAAATATTAACTATAATTAACTACTTAATTAACCACTTAACTAACACTTCAATTTATCAATAATAAAACACTCATGAGATCACAACTTCATTATTACTTCCTTCTATAGCCATTGTTATTACCTTTAGCATGTGACAGTGATGATATTAATCGAATAACACGAAACTGATAAAAGCCAACTTTCATTGTACTAATACCATTCTACCAAACATCCACAATTAAGATAGAAGTTGAATAGTCATCAATTATGTTGAGTTCCTATATGTCTACAGAAATTGACAACACAACGATTAAGCACAAGTTATCCCTTTTTAATTACATAGGGCAAATAAAACTGTTAGAGTTACCCACTAATCATGCACAACGTACATGAACCTATGCTAGCATGGCAAGTTCTAAATCTCAAGATCCACCGTCGCTTCACAAGAGATTAACACCCTATCTTATATGTTCGCGACGCACATAAGACGAATACGCACAACCAATACTAGATATCATGTAATCATCACATACTAAAGTATTAAACAATTAACTAAAGAATTCCATAATAAATCCGTTGCAACCCCATGATCACGATTAGCCCATAATAGAACTTATCGCCATCATGGGTTCATATGAAATCATGATAAACAAACACAAGAAAATAATAACTAAACTGATTATATTAAAACAGAGTACGTCACAAGAGTAAATAAGTCAAAGCAAGAAAACTAGCATCCAACGTTACAACGAAACAAGAATCACAAGAACATATGCTTCCTCTTTGTTGCTGTGTGCTAAATCGGTCTTCTTCCTTATCTCCTTCGCTTCTTGCAAAACACAATCTAAAACATAATCTCCTCTTAATACTCTGTGAAAAATGTCTCAAATCTACCTATATAATAGTCCCATAAAACTCAGATTACATAGAAGTGGAAGCCAAACAGAAGTAGAAGTCTAAAATAATATATCTTTTTCCCCGACCCTGCGCGGCCGCTCAGCATTTCTGCGCGGGCGCGCAAGGCTGCTGCGCGGCCGCTCAGCATTGCTGCGCGGGCGCGCAAGACCCTTCTGGAAAAATTCCATGTTTGCTCCGTTTCTTCGCCGTAATCTGCCCGTTCTTTTCCTCTCGCAATGGTGAACACATGCCAAGGCTTATTCTTGATGATTCCTCCTCCAAAATGCAACTAATACCCTGAAATGCATAAACACTAGAAAAACGCATCAAATACACAAAATACTTGATTTGAAGACACCAATTTAAGCCATTTTAAGACGTTCTAAGTGGTATAAAATGCCACTTATCAAAGTCCCCTAAGAACTTAATAACTCGAGTACTAAAGAGCCCACTCGTAATCAATTATACATAACACATATATTTTTTCTCTTTTTTCTCTTTTTTTTTAATTTTTTTCATAAATTTCTGAACGAGTGCGTTTCGCTCCATCTCGTTCAACCCTAGACTACTCATATAAATATGAGCCGGCTACTATCCAATTGACACCTAGCCACAACAACTAGCAACGAAATCCAATTTCTCCAATATTTAAAAATCCATGTTATTTTATTATTAAGAGAATATCCTAAATTCTAAATATAAACAAGCAATTAAAGCTCGACAAACAAACAAACCATGATCATGATCTAGCACTTAAGAAACCTATAAGACTTAGTGAAATACAAGTATCTCTAGCATGCAAATCAATTCGACAAGACTTAACATCACTAAATACGACATCACTACACTAGCATCAATATCACAAGTCAATCGGAAAAATCATCTAAAGGATCATGTTATTATGCAAATTTATGAACTATATGAACAAAATATCATAAGAACTACAAAAATAAAAATAAAATATGATAAAAAACTACATGGCAAAATATGCAACTATATGCATCAACTATCATGAATATGCAAACTATATGTGACTCACACAAAACATATTCCTTCAACTACTACCCCCAAACTTAAAATTTTTAATGTCCTCAGTGAAGGTAATAGTAAGGAATCAGGCATACCTACTCAGAATCAGGATCCTCACCCCCAATGGGTGGAGTGTCAGGCGTGTCTGGAGGTGGATATATGGAGTCCTTACCAAATACTGGCCACTGGATGTCAACACATGTGGCTCTGAATGCAGTCCCTAGTGCCTGGGTGAGATCACATGCAAACCGACTATGAATGTCATGCATTGCATCCATCCTCCTCGCTAGACGCCTATATTGTGCCATGCTCATACCAGCTCCAACATCAGCTCCTGCCTCCTCTTGTTGCGATGGCTGCTGCGACTGGGACAACTCTACTTCCTCACCCGAGCTCTCCAAGCTGCCTCACGGGCAAACTTTGAACCACCAGCATACATCTGATCATATGGTCGCTTGCTCGGAAGAAGATCATATGAATAATCAAGCCCCTTAGGATCGGGCTTACCACCGTACCACTACACCATATTCAATATAATCCAACTATCAATAGCGGAACTAGGAAGCTGAAGTTGCTCATGTGCGGCCCAACGGACACGAACTTCCGCACACAACTTTGTCGCAATGGACACATAGGGTATAGAACCCGTAGTACCCCCTCTCAAAAATCTCAGAATACCTTGGTGAATAATCCTACCAAGGTCCACATAGTCACCCTTCGGAATCCCCCATAGCAAATGTAACACCCCCAAATCCGGGGTCGGGGATCCGGGTTGTCACGAGTTCCATTTCCATTAATAACACTTAATCTTAATAAACAACCAACTACTGCGTACCGTGACCCCACAATATACGCACACACACCACAAGTTATAGTCTCAGAGATGAATACCAAAAAATAAGACAAGTCATTTTATTCCACAATTATAAGTCATTACACCTCAAAAGGGATTCTGAATAAATTTACATATTCTTTGAAATTATTACAATTCATAATATACATAAGACTGGTACATCAATAGTTGAAAACCTAGCCTATTGGTAGTTCCTACCTCAGCTACAACGATATCAATGCCTACAGGAAACTGTGGAACGTTTCCTATCCGCTCGCGAAATGGGAGCTTGATCCTGTTCATCTTATCTATCTGTTGTTGTGTGATGAAAGAAGAAAGCAAGGGTGAGCAACAAGCCCACCAAAATAACATATATAATAATTTATAATATATGAGCATTCTCATAGTACTCATAAAAGTCTTGGTCAAGAGGAAATGACCCAAGTTTGATATCTTAATGCGACGAAGTCACAAAATATTCAGTATATATATACATATATACTTCTCAAAATCTTTGAAATCCTCTGACATGTATACTATACATAGAGTTCCATTTTATAACTGTATAAAATATCGTTGCAAGGTGATCTCATATATCTAACCTCGTCTCAACATTTTTCTGAAAATCTTAGTCGTGCATAAGATAATCATTAACTAGATATAAGTTGAAAATATGAAGTTACAAGATACTCCAATATACTTATATCTTTTCTGAATACTACTTGAACTACCACCGTTCAACGTATAATTAGTTTCAAAAGTTCATCACGTAGATGAGACTATAAGATAAGACTTGAATAGATTCAATCTTTGAAATGTCATTCAAAAGAAATGAAGTTACGAGATACTTCATTAAGTCCCGATATATATACATATATATATATATATCTCATACTTTCCTTGAAAATATCTGTTATGAAAAGTATAAACAGAGTTATAATACCCAATGAATTTGGAAAGAAGAAAATTTTGGCATAAACCCGATATCTTGCTGATCAGGCAAAGATACCCATTAAGTAACCTATTCTACTAGTAGATGGATGAATCCCCCACCGGTCATCACCCTGGCCGCATTAGGACCTTGTGCTGGACCGCCACCCGACCTCTTACGCATTGATGAACTGCAACCCAGCCACTTATACTTTGATAGACCGTACCCCGGCCTGTCTCTTATGCCGACTCAATTAGATGGACTTACTTCCTGAATGTTGAGCAAGTAATCAAATTGTTTTCTCGAAACAGCAACCTCGTTGCAAATATAAAATACACCACAGAGCCGGATCCCTTAGATTTTTGAACGGGTATTCAAGTCCCCTTCGAAAGGGAGATCTTAAATCTGAAAATGAGTTTTGGGATCCGCTCTAACTTTTAAAATCATTTTGAAGAATCGAAAATATTTTAAATAATGTTTAGAGTAATGATGATTTAATAAAATAAATCATTCCCGATATATAGAAAATATCTGAATATTATTATTTAAATAATATTCCCATAAGGATAATCTTTATAAAAATAATTGAAGTAGAAGTTTTAAAACTCATACTTGAAATGATTAATAAATAACAAAAGATATACTTATACGAAAGTACGATCTTTATTTGAATAATCAAAAATAAGTTTGATTATTATTCAAAACTATTGAATATACCTTATCCGATTAATAGTTATAGAAAACTATATATATATATTATACTCGGGAACATCGACTCCCGATTTAGAAAAATGTTCACCTTCGGGGCCCCTATACTAAGGGTTTACGCAACTACTGCTTATCTCTGGCATAGGTATTATGCAGTTTATAAGCATTTGAATTGATAATAGAATATCAAGATTTCACTACATGCATATATATACCATATCAACATGCTCCAATATATCGCAAGATTTGTTAATAACAGTCATGCACTTATCTCAAGATAATGCATCAATATATTTACATCACAACAATAGTATAACGGGTAGAAAACTTGCCTGAGTGTTACGGGATAGACTTAAGCTTATAGTGGGTCTGGTAACCTATGAACAACAACATAATCCGGAATTAGACCAAGGTCGCTTAAGAAACTAGTCAAAACTCACTCATACCCTAACGGTCGCTTATACGCTTAACGATTTGCGTTAATCGCTTGCGTACCCTCGGCTCCACCAATTTTAATAAATTAACCGTTACGAATTTTAAGGCGACTCTTTCGCGAGTACTTTACCAACTGCCTAATACACCTTACATAATTGTTTTGTGTTTCGATTAATCATTTACGGGTCTCAATTATGGTCTCAAAGTTACTCGAGGTTTCGGGGTTCGCTCGCGAAACGCCATTACTTAAAATGGTCGTTTCTCCTAAACCGTAAATCGAATCTAAGCGAACGACTTATCAAAACGAAGCTTGAATCATAAAATTTATAAACATGGTAATGGTCAGTTCATGGAAGTGAGTGTTCAGGTTCAAAAGTAATGCACAAAACAGTCTAAGGAAAATTGGGCATTACGACGGCTATAACTTAGCGATTCCCAAATTTTACCAAATCAATTCAATATCAAACCACCACCAATCAACACCATTCCACCATCATTCAACCACAATACAAGATCATTCAACCATAACTCAAGATCTCAACTTATTCATCTAAACCAAATCAAAATGTGACCAAGAACTTCAAATCCAACAAGTATCACTCCTAACTCCAAAATCAACAAAACCACTTACTAAACAAAGCTCTAAACATGATTACACACCCATTACACTAACACATCATCTAAACATTAGGAAATCTAAACAAACAAAACTTAAGACTAAGGGTTTGAGAAGTTATACCTTCCTTGGAGAGTGGAGAATCACTTAGGGAGCCTTGAATAACCACTAACTATCTCTACTAAGCTTGGATCTAGAAGAAAACATAAGAAAACACAAAGTTAGTTTATTGAAAACACTATTCATCAAGAACTTTGATGAATTGATTAGCTTAGTAAACCTTGGAATCTTGGCTTCAAACTCATAACATAATTAAGTCATGAATTATGGAAGCTAAGGAAATAAACCTCTTAATTTTTGAAGGTGTGTAGCTTGAGTTTTGAAAATTTCTCCTTGCTTTTTCAAGAAGAAGTCGAAGCAAAACAATGGGGGGAAGAAGAGAGAGTTTGCTTGGTTGATTTTGGGAAGTGTGAAATGAAATTCTTGGTTGCTTTCCTTTTGGCTTGGAAAATTATTAGCTTCTTACCATGGTAAGTTTTACTTGGCTATAAAACAACTAACAAATCAAAACTCCTTGTCATGCTTATGTCACCTTTCTAGTGTCATATTTTAACACATGGCTTCTCCTTGTGTTGTGATGACATCATCATCCACAAACCTCTTTGATTAACCCTTAATTACTTGGCTAATGACCGCTTATCTGTTATATGGTTCGCTTAACTTTCATTTTCGTTCGTCGTTTGAGGGATCATATATGAGATCTTATTACTTGGGTTCCCCTAAACCTTTCTCAATATTTTATATTCATTTTATGATCCTCTCTTATTATCCTTGATTTTAAATCCTTTTTATCATGTTACCTTATACTCAATTCTTTCGGTATCTGGTGGATTTTCGGGAAAAATCAAAGTGTCCGGATTCGAATTCTAACGACCTTTCCATACACTCATTTACTTTATGGAATAATAATACGATCTTAGAATTTCCATAACAGTACTCCTATATAGCGTGGTCTGATAATTTTCCTTAATCAGCATAGTCAGCAAAAGTTACCATTCATCAAGGTTTCAAAAATTTCCAAAAATTGGGGTTATTACAGTCTCCCCTACTTAAAAGGTTTCCGTCTCGGAATTAGATCGAAAACAGTTGGGGATACTTTCTTAGCATTCCACTTTCTAATTCTCAAGTCAATTTTCCCGCATTGTGGTTCTACCACCAAACTCTAACTAGTTTGATAATATTATTCCTAAGCACTTGTCCCTTTTTGATTCATAACCCTCACTGGTTGCTCCATATAGGTTAAATCTGGTTGCAGGTTTACGTGTTCATATTCCCCTATGTGTCTCGCCTCTGGATCATACTTCCTTAACATTGATACTTGGAACTCATTGTGAACTTGTTTCAGGTTCGGGGGTAGGGCTAGTTCATTTGATAACTTCCCAATACATCTTAATATATCCAAGGGTCCAACAAATCGTGGACTTAGCTTTCCTTTCTTTCCGAACCTCATCATTCCCTTCCAAGGCTTTTCAAGGGGATACCTTTAACAATAATAGGTCCCCTACTTCATACTCTTTGTCCTTTCGTTGTCAAATCAGCATACTTCTTATGTCCATCTTGGGCTACTCCCAGCCGTCCTCTGATTAGATCTATTATATCCTTGGTCCTTTGGACCACTCCTGGTCCGAGCATCTTGCGCTCTCCAACTCCATCCTATCATAAGGGAGATCGACATTGTCTTCCCTCAAGGATCTCATAAGGCGACATCTCGATACTAACATATGATCTATTGTCGTAAGAAAACTTAATCCGCGTTAAGTGATCATTCCAAATTCTTTCAAGTCTATTGCACAGACTCTCATAATAGGTTCTAGCGTTATAGCTTTTGCTTCTCAATACCCACTCTTTTCCAGTTCGTGATCGTTACTATCTTCCCTTCATAATACCATTCTGGCTATACTGTTACTCTCTAGCGTTCTATAACCTTATATTAATTTCGTCGACCTTAGTACCAAGAACACATTTCGATTTCGGAGGCAACGCACTTACAGTACTCCTTTTTCTAGCTGCTTCTATCTTTGGAAGCTTGATCAATCATATAGAAGTAAGAGAATTTATTGAGAGATCACTATGATTAAGAATACTTGTTATATTGCATAGTTAGTACAGAAGGTGGCCAGCCTATAGTACTTGACAAGCAATTAGACAACATGTAGTATCCTACTAGGCTTCTATCACACAGATAGATAGTCATTCAGAAATACCTCCCCTTTTGGAAGGGTTGTTCTTCTTAGTTTACACGAAATGAAAAGAAGAGAAAAGAAAGAATTTAAGAGAATTATATAAAAATATTGCCACAAAACATATGGCTTGTAGTCTACCTCTGAACTATAGAGGTTTATCACAAGAGAACAAAACATATATATATGTATATATCTCAACATCAAGTATTATAGCATCGCAATTCATGTTCCTGAATCTTTCACTATTCCGTCCATCATTCTGTGGACCCATGCTCTTGCTCGAGCTTATAAACAATCACCGTTGAAACTCCCTTGACAACGAAAATCGAAACTGGGATTTCATTCTAGACATCATCGTTACTAGAATTCATTGCTACACCGCAACCTTCTTTGTATAGTAATACTACTCTTTATTGATAAGAAGGAATAAATATTCAATAGGTAGATAATCCACTAGTTAGTCTATCAATGATAACTTATACATCACCATGACCCGATTAGTGGTACTCAATCTCGACATCCATTAAAATACAACTCTCCCGGTTGTTATCATCTTATTATTCACAGAATCATTGCTGCATTACTATAGTCCACCGCGGACCTACGATAGTCATTCGTTTTCCTTGGAATCTTAATAGCTATCCATACAGAGTCCATACTTGTCATATCAAATTCTTCTAAGAAGGTAACATAATCACCATTCACGATTCATGAAGAACACTCTTGATCCTGACGTACATACATGACATGAAGCAGATAAAATTGCAGAAGAGTTTCAATGAAAGCAACGATAGCAGATTAATACCATTATTAACCATATGTCTTTATTAGGAAACATGAAGCTCAAAGTTTCATTTAGTCCTCTCGTAACATGGTCCTGGCTTATCTCAAGATAGGACCTTCTAAGATAGATAGCCCGCTCACGGCGATTACATGAATTAAATTTTTACCAAATTACTATTACAGTTGAGTATCGCACAATCATCAGAAGGAATGTCAATCTTTCAAACCATAATACAACTTTCACGGCTTTAACCATCATCACTGTATTCCTCTGGCACGAGCGCCTATAATTGCTCTCTTACACTTAGAGTGTCGGCCACCTCATTGGCCTTTCCTGATAGTAATAGTTCCTTATAATCAATGTCTTTTAAATGATCTTCAACTAAAATTTCTACCTCATTTCCAATCACTGCTTGTGTGAAAATGCTCTTCCTTACGCTTTGGTGAGAAAAAAAATATCACCATTTTTCCATAAGTTATTGCCTCGGTCTTTAGAGGCCAACATTGTCACGACTGACTCTCGATCATACTTAGGACGTCTCTTACCTTGGGTCCTTCTCGTTTTCACCAATCTCGACCTTCATTGGGTCGATCTATAGTTTCTTATGGTTCAACACGTGCCCACCTGACATTATTATAATTACGCCATATTTCCTTTATCAACATTTCTATTCTTCCGAAGTTTGAATATTACCTTTCTCCTTGTAAAACCTCTAAGGTTATCCTTGAATCGTTCCTCCTGTATTCCCTAGATACAGGGCATATCAAAATACCATTTACTAATACTAGAACCATTGTCTATGTACTTCTGAAAAATTTATCCACTGATCCTTAAAGGTTGTTGTTGCCTTAATCCTTCATTCCGTATTACCCAAACTCATAATATCCCTATTAAGGGTGAAATGCCAAACAATATGCATTCCCCCATGGTTCATCTCAAGTTATCGAGGTTTTATCCTTAATTCTACCTTTAAAAGGTACTTGCATCCTTCCATGGATAAATCAAGTCATATATCCCTAATAAGGGTATCTTATTCAATAATTCCCACCTTGATAGTCTATACCTAATTTCACGATAGCATCCTTATTCAAACTGAGGTCAACCCATATGGCCTTCAAAAGATAACATTGGTTATCCGCTTTTCTTTCCTGATTTGGTAATGATAACATGGATGTTCTGAAAGATATTGGTCGTGTTCAACGTGAACTTCTTTTTACTAAATCCTCATTTACTTTTGTTGTTTATCTCAACAGTCATCTCAATGATGAGATATCTTTAATACCTGGCGTCTCCTTTTCTGGGTATCAAGCCAGCGGTCTTACATACACTTCACATTCTTGAAGGTCACTTCCTTCATCCCATTTCTTAATTTCTTGCTTTCCTGTCTCCTCAGTCCATCCATGTTTCCTTATTAATCCATCGATCTATCTCGAAGTTTCATCGAATACTCCCAACTTAAAGGGGATAATATATATATATATATCATTTATGCCTTCAACAATCAACTTTAAATCATGGTGAATCACCCTCATCCTGATGATAACATAATTTTCTATTTCTATTACTACGAGTCTTAAGGGTTTCCTCATACCCAACTCCCTTATCATTACTCAAACTCTATTGCCTTTATATTCCTTTCCACTTCAGTTTCTTTTTATTTTCCTTTCTATTACAATCATTTCATGAACCCACTAATCATTGACTTCAAACCTCACGTTATTCTGGGATTCGTGTCCTCAGGATGAATCTTGCCAACTTTTACAACTTAGATTCATAATTCATCATACTCGTCCGCCTTTGTTCTGACTCTAAAGCTTTTACACTATCTCTATAACCTTGGGAAGTACTTTCCCGAAAATAATTGACTGAACTTTAATCGGTTTATTATAACCTCTGGCCCCATGTCTTTCTTGGCCTTTCACCAGCGGGTGGCCTCTCTCTTAGGAAGGTAAGTGACAAAAATAGTCTTTTGCGCTTCATCAATCATTTAGAATATAAATCCATTCCTCTATTTCCTTTAGCCAGGCTCTTACCTCGGCTAGGTCAGCTTGTTCCTTGGAACTCTGAGAGCTTAGCGACTTAAAGGTCCTGAAAGAATTTCACACCACATTATTTCCTCAGGGTGGTGGTTGGGGGTAATAGTATAAGTTTTGTTTAGGCAGGTCCATTAATTGCCCTATAAGAGTACCGTCCTAGTTCTCCCTACCTTGCTCGACCTCTGTTTTCTCAGTACGAAATGTTTCCTCCTACTCCCTATAATCAGGGTTATCTAATACGTTAAAATCCTTAATTTCCACTTTATTATGTTATGGGTTCCTTCTTTTTGATGGCGACCTCCCTGACTATCATATTCAAGGTTTGCCCTAAATCTTATTCCTCAAACTAGGGCTTTCATCTAAGATCTTATTTTAAGCTCTTGAACATTGAAACCCAATTTCTGTCGGAATACCTCACTATTCCCTTATCATTTTTCTCGGTATTAATCTCTTCTCTAGTCATTGGCTTTCTGCCTTCATTCATCACTTTTTCCTGGCACAGTCTGATCTTTTCCAATAATTCAGGCTGCATTGTGATCTTAAACAGCTTTACAGTACCGGCTCCGGTTGCGTTCACTTCTATTTCCATTTTCTCAAAATCTCTTATCAACTCTCCCAAAGACATTATCATCTTGAGTCTCTCCTTTCTACTAAGGGCATTAGCCACCATTTTGGTTTTCCCTGGATGATAAAGAATCTCATAATCGTAATCCTTGATTAGCTCTAACCACCTCCTCTGGCGCATGTTGAGCTCTTTCTGCGTGAAAATGTACTAGAGCACTTATGTCTTGTGTAAATCTCGCACTTTTCTCCATACAAGTAGTGCCTCCAATCTTTAGGGCAAAACTATTGCCACGAGCCCAAGCTCATGGGTGGGGATATCGAATTTTATATTCTCTTAATTGGCTTGACGCTTACGCGATTACCGTGCTGTGCTGTATAAGAAGCACCCTAATTCCTTATGCGAAACGTCACTACAAATCACACAATCTCCTTTTCCATCCGGCAACGCCAACATAGGGACCGTCACCAATCTTTGCTTCAGTTCTTGAAAAATGTTCTCGCATTTCTCTGTCCATTCGAACTTCTCAGTCTTACGAGTAAGCCACGTTAAACGAGCTGCTATATTTGCAAACTTGAACGAACCTACGATAATAATCGGCCCATCCTACCTCTGGTAGTCGCCCTAACCACGGTCATCAATTCCTCAGCGGTCCTTTCTTCATTCTTGTCAGGATCCTCCACGGGATCCTTCTCAGCAACAATCCCTTTTAGGATAACATCCTTAATTGCTACATCCTTAATATGAACATCATCTGGTCCCTTGTTAGGGTGTTCCATTGGATCCACAATCTGGTCCCCTGTTAGGTCACACAACACTATAGAAAGAGGTTGAATATAGTGTTTATACAGTCAAATCGATTTCGAACACAAGTATGTAACAGTAATCAAATATATTCAATATAATAAACTCTGTTACAATAGAACAGTTATTCTCTCTTAGTGATGAACAATATCACTAAGAGCTGCTAGGTTACAATGTATAATGTTCTCGATAATGATAACACATATAGTGTAAACCCTAAGCTGTGTTTATATAGTACACAGTTACAAGATATCTTCTAATTGATATGGAATATAATTCTGTCTCCTAAAATATATCAATCAGATATTATCTTCTATAAGTATTCTAGTCTTCTAACTCTTCATGCATATCTTCTATTGTTTTAGTCACGATCCTTACCTGTAAATCAGCTGTTTTCCTTATCTGAAGTATCCGTACTTAAGTCCTGATATAAATCATGACGGCCTTAAGTTCTGATATAAGTTCTGACTTCAGTAAGTTCTGATTTCTAGTAAGTTCTGATATTAAGTTCAGAAATTAAACACAACAGATTAGATATGACATCATAAATATATCTAACAATCTCCCCCAACTTGTAAATTAAGAAAAATATACAAGTTAATAGATTTGATGATGTAAAAAACATTTAAGTACAAATGCAATAAGATTTTAATCAGACAACTAACTACAACTTACAGTCCTTGTAGCTTTTACCAAATTTACTGAGTCAATCTGAATCCAAAGTGATTCTTGACAAAGTTTGATATCAGCTTCTCTTCTGCATTCCTCAGGACTTGAGCTAGTGTGGCTTTGACTTGCTTCAATTCTTCATCCTGACTTCCATTCTGGTAGATTGCAATCCTAAGTGCTGAGATATGATTTCTTTCTAAACCATCACCAAGTCTGATTACTCTTGGATGGGATGAATCTTCATTATAGCACAAACATTTCTCTTTCAGAATGACTTCAAGTTTAGAAGAATCCTTCTTCATTGGAATTTCACTTCCATCATCTTCAACTATATTTGGAATAAATTATGTAACCCTTGATCCAGAAATTCTTGCTTTATCCCTTATGGTCTTCATTATGAAATTTGACCATCTTCTAGTAATCTCAGACTTTATCTGCAAAAGATAATGAAAGAATTGAAGTTCTTTCAAAGATTTGTTCAACACATCTGATTCTGACATCTGATATGTTCTTCCATCTTCAAGAAATAGAATCAGATCTTCTTTGACATTATGCTTATCATGAGCATCCAGTACCACTTGAACAGATATAGCCTTATCAAGGTGTTTCTGTGTAACTTCTTCAAGAGGTTTGTCAGTCAATAAAAATGGATCTCTTGTAAGTACTTCAACTCATGTCTTAATCTTGGCTTCTTCAGAACCTAATCCAATGAGGATTAATTGTTAGATGCTGACTTAGTAGTCTTTAACAAACTGTTATCCCATGTTTGAATTAGTTGTTTATGTGGAAATTCATTAACACAAGCAAATTCTGATTTTGAGCTTAGTCAAATTTACTTTGTGTATCTTATTACTAAGTCACAAACTAGATTTTTGCTTCTTATCTGTCAAATTCTGATGTCAGTAAATTTTAAGGATGAACTACATGCTTGATAAGCCTCACTTATCTGAAGAAAAGAAAAGAAAATTGAAGTCAGGTACTCCTTTGAGATCTAGAGTAAATATGTGAAAGGGAAGACCCAAGTGCATTTCTGGTATTAAGTTATATGCATTAGAAAAGAAAATAAATTTTTCTTGGTGACTTTTTACATTCTCTGATTACTGGAGAAATACTCTGATAATAACATAAATTCTGATAGCAGTTGTGACTCATTTACACTGAGAAGCCACTGTAAAAAGAATGTCAAAAGATGCATAAAATGAGCACAAACAGTTGAGGTGGACTCTTGCATAAATTTATTCTATAGTAGACTTCAAAATTAATGACATATATTAAGCACTTTTCTTAGTTATGCCTTATTTCTAAGATATACTGAAGTCTATCCAAATTTAATCTTCATCTGATCATTTGCAAATGCACACACTCTCACTCCATATGAATGATGAAAATTATTGCGGTGATTAAGTTATTTCAGATAAACAGTTAAGTATTATTTGCATAAATTCTGAGGACAAGTGCCGATGAAAGTTCTGATGATTAAACTCTGAAGAAACCAGTTAGTATTTGTATGAAGAATCACAGAAACAGACATTCACTTTTTGAGTATAGAAGCCATGTTCTGATGAACGTTAAATTCTGATAATAGTCAAGTTCTGATGTAAATCTCGATGGAAACTCTTATGTGGCATTATTTATTTACTTGACTTATTTGTGGTATTTACTAAAACAGTCATATTTATCATAAAATAATTAGGTGAGATAAAACAGTGATAATCATTTGGTTTATGGGTTGCGTGTTTGTTTTGAAAAACAACATGTGAGCAATAATTACTGCACATTTCCCGTGCCCACTAACCACTATTTTGACTATTTACTGTGTGACAGGTGTCTAATGTCGGTTCTGCTTCAAAAATTTAACCGTTGTAATTAGTGGGTGTATAAATAAGAGAGTTACAAGATATTATAATCTTTTACCTACTTTTCTTATTCTCTAATCTTTCTTATTCTCTCTCACTCTCTAACATTCTCTGAAGCTATTTTCTTACAGGCATTTTAACAAACACCTTGTGAACACACATTTTCTCACTTATTTATCTACAAAAATGGCACCCAAAGATCTCATCTATGATGAAGCCAAGTTTGTTCTTAATAATTACATGGCTATTCTTTCTAAGGACGAGAAATAGATTTCTGTTTCTTGCTAAACCAAGAAACCAATCTGCCTCCAAGAAATTGGCAGCTTCCACTAGTGCTTTTCCTGTCTATTTTACATCCTTCAAAATCCGCATCTCAGTAACCTATTACCTTAAAATCTGATTCTCTAGGATACCACAATCCTAGATCAGCTGTACCCTTGAGGTACTTGAAAATTCTTTTCACAGCTATGAGATGAGGTTCTCTTGGATCTGCCTGAAATCTTTCACAAAGACAGGTAGCATACATGATATAAGGTCTACTTGCAGTTAAATAGAGTAAAGAGCCAATCATACCTCTGTAGTTAGTAATACCTCTATAGGTCACACAACACTATAGGAGGGGGTTGAATATAGTGTTTATACAATCAAATCAATTTCGAACACAAGTATGTAATAGTAATCAAATATATTCAATATAATAAACTTTGTTACAATAGAACAGCTGTTCTCTCTCAGCGATGAACAATATCACTAAGAGCTTCTAGGTTACAATGTAATGTTCTCGATAATGATAACACATATAGTGTAAACCCTAAGCTGTGTTTATATAGTACACAGTTACAAGATATCTTCTAATTGATATGGAATATAATTCTGTCTCCTAAAATATATCAATCAGATATTATCTTCTACAAGTCTTCTAGTCTTCTAACTCTTCATGCATATTTTTTATTGTTTTAGTCACGATCCTTTCCTGTAAATCAGCTGCTTTCCTTATCTAAAGTATCCGCACTTAAGTCCTGATATAAATCCTGACGGCCTTAAGTTCTGATATAAGTTCTGACTTCAGTAAGTTCTGATTTCCAGTAAGTCCTGATATTAAGTTCTAAAACTAAACACAACTGATTAGACATGACATCACAAATATATCTAACATTCTCCCCCAATTTGTAAATTAAGAAAAATATACAAGTTAATAGATTTGATGATGTCAAAAACATTGAAGTACAAATGCAATAAGAGTTTAATCAGACAACTAACTACAACTTACAGTCCTTGTAGCTTTTACCAAATTTACTGAGTCAATCTGAATCCAAAGTGATTCTTGACAAAGTTTGATATCAGCTTCTCGTCTACATTCCTCAGGACTCGAGCTAGTGTAGCTTTGACTTGCTTCAATTCTTCATCCTGACTTCCAATCTGGTAGATTGCAGTCCTAAGTGCTGAGATATGATTTCTTTCTAAACCATCACAAAGTCTGATTACTCTTGGATAGGATGAATCTTCATTATAACACATACATTTCTCTTTCAGAATGACTTCAAGTTTAGAAGAATCCTTCTTCATTGGAATTTCACTTCCATCATCTTCAATTATATTTGGAATGAATTTGTAACCCTTGATCCAGAAATTCTTGCTTTATCCCTTATGGTCTTCATTATGAAATTTGACCATCTCCTAGTAATCTCAGACTTTATTTCCAAAAGTTAATGAAAGAATTGAAGTTCTTTCAGAGATTTGTTCAGCACATCTGATTCTGACATCTGATATGTTCTTCCATCTTCAAGAAATAGAATCAGATTTTCTTTGACATTATGCTTATCATGAGCATCCAGTACCACTTGAACAGATATAACCTTATCAAGGTGTTAGGTCACACACATGGTACAAGGGGGTTGAATACAGTGTATACTACAATCAAATCGAATATAAGAACTCAAGTAACAGAAAAGAGATTTTATTCAACACAATAAACTCTGTTATAATATGGAACTGTCCTCTCTCAGTGATGAATAAATTATCACGAGAGCTGCTAGGGTTACAAAGAATAATAACTTCGATAATGATAACACTTATAGTGTAAACCCTATGCCTGTGTTTATATACTACACAGTTACAAGATAAATTCTAATTGATATGGAATATAATTCTGCTTTCTAAAATATATCAACTAGTTATCTTTTCTTCCAAGTATTCTATTCTTCATAAAATACTTTCTCCATGCATATTTCTTTCTGTCGTAGTCTCGATCTTCTTTCCTTTCAATCGGCCGCCTTATCTGAAAGTCATCTTAAGTCCTGATATTATCTCCTGATAAATATCTTCTGATAACTTAAGTTCCGATAACTTAAGTTCTGATAACTTAAGTTTTGATAACTTAAGTTCTGATATCTTAAGTTCTTTCTTCAGTATAAGTGTTGATTTCCAGTTAAGTATTGATTTGCCCTGTTAGTTAAGATCTGAAAACTAAACACAAATCATATTACACATGACATTATCAAATATATCTAACAATCTCCCCCAACTTGTAAATTAGCATAATATACAAGTTCAACAGATATTTGATGATGTCAAAAACATTAAGTACAAATGCATGAGAATTTGACTAGATAACTACAACTTACAGTTCTTTTAGCTTTACCATCTTAAGGTCTGATAACAGCTTAAGTCTGTATACACTTCAGAATTTAAGCAGTTGTAGATCTTTGACTTGGCTTCAATTTCTGATCTCCTTGATATAAGGAGTTGTTCTGAGATAGTTTTTCAACAAACATCTCTCAGCATATTCAAGTTCATTAACCATCCTCCTTTTAACATTTATCAATTCAGCTGTATCTTCACCAGTTTGAAAAATAGCTGCTCTGAGATCATTTATCTTAACTTTTCTTATCTCCTGATCTAGTCTGATCAGATATGCCTTGTCAGACTCTAGATTGAATTCCACAGCCTTATAACCCAGAAAAGTAGTTATAATCTTACCAGAGTTAGGCTTCATTTCGATAATATCACCTTTGTGATCTCTGTACTTGGGACAATATGTGCTATTAGACTTTACAGAATAAAGCTTCTTCTATCTTTGAATTTGTGACTTTAAATAACCTGCACACTATCTGTTAATCTGTCTTTCACTTGAAGTAGAAATAGAACATGTTCCAGTTCCTCAAAATACTTCAGTGGTATAGCATTCTGCCTAATCTGGTATACCCTTCCATCTGTCATAAAATATAACAAGATATGTTCTTTCAAAAAGGTATGGTAAACCATTTGTACAGATTCAAGTCGATTCAATCTTTCAGGAGTTGCTTCAACACCTGGTTCACTTAAGGAAGTTGGATCATTGGTAGTGTTATGTTTTCTTCTTTCATCAGAACTACCCAATCCAGATTTATCTCTTGCTTCCTTTCCTGTAACAACTCTTGCTTCAAAACCACTTGTTGCAGTCTTCAAAGGTTGAGCCTGTTTAGTTTTGGTGAATCCTGGTAGGAGTATCTTTGAAGGTTTAACATGAGCAATATCAGAGGTTTTGTAACACCCCCAGATCCGGGGTCAGGGATCCGGGTCGTCACGATCTTTCTTTCCACAATATCACTTCACTTAATTAATAATAAATAACCTCATGCTGTGACCCCACACTAACACACACCACAACCCGTTATAGTCTCAGAGATGAAATTGAAATAAGTACCAGTCCTTGAATCCATAATTTAAAAGTTATTACAACCCAAAATGATTACTTGATAAATTTACAGTTAATTGCCATTATCTGCCACAAGTTATAATTATACAATATTTGGTTCCCAAAAGTAAAATGTCTGATCTACCAATAGATCTACCTCTGCAGCTATAGCAGCTACAACATCAACGGGAAGACGTGGGACGCTTCCCACGCGCTTGCGCTGGGTCTGCTTGAGTCTGACCATCTTTCCTAATGGTTGTTGTGTGATGAAAAAAAGAAAGCAAGGGTGAGCAGCAAGCCCACCAAAATAATATGTATAATGATTAACAATATATGAGCATTCTCATAGTACTCATGAAAGTCTTGGTCAAAAGAAATGAACCAAGCTGATATCTTAACGCGACCAAGTCGCAAAATATTCAGTATATATATACATATATACTTTTCACAATCTTTGAAATCCTCTGACATGTATAATATACACAGAGTTCCAGTTTATAACTATATAAAAATATCGTTGCAAGGTGATCTCATATATCTAACCTTGTCTCAACATTTTTGTGAAAATCTTTGTCATGCATAAGATAATCATTAACCCGATATAAGTTGAAAAGATGAAGTTACAAGATACCCCAATATACTTATATCTTTTCCGAATACTACTTGAACTACCACCGTTCAAGTTATAATTAGTTTCAAAAGTTCATCACATAGATGAGACTACAAGACAAGATTTGAATAGATTCAATCTTTGAATATCATTATAAATAATGAAGTTACGAGATACTTCATTAAGTCCCGATATATATATCCACATATATATCTCTTAAACATTTCCTGGAACCTCTGTTATGTAAAGTATGAACAGAGTTTGTAACATCCAATGAATTTTGAAAAGGAAAAGAATTTTGGCATAAACCCGATATCTTACTGATCAGGCAAAGATACCAATAAGTAACCTTTTCTACTAGTAGATGGATGAATCCCCCACCGGTCATCACCCTAGCCACATAAGGACCTTGTGCTGGACCGCCACCCGGCCTCTTACGCGTTGATGGACTGCCACCCAGCCACTTACACTTTGATAGACCGTACCACGGCCTGTCGCTTATGCCGACTCAATTAGATGGACTTACTTCCCGAACGTTGGGCAAGTAATCAAATTGTTTTCTCAAAACAGCAACCACGTTGCGAATGTAAAATACACCACAGAGCCGGATCCCCCAGGTTTTGAGCGAGTATTTAAATCCCCTTTGAAAGGAAGATCTTAAATATAAAAAAATGAGTTTTGGGGTCCACTCTAACTTTAAAAATCATTTTGAAGACTCGAAAACATTTTTAAGAATGTTTGGAGTAGTGCTGATTTAATTAAAATAAATCAGTCCCGATATATTAGAAATATCTGAATATTATTATTTAAATAATATTCTTATAAAGATAATCCTTATAAAAATATTCGAAGTAGAAGTTGTAAAACTTATACTTGAAACGAGTATTAAATAACCAAAGATATACTTATTCGAAAGTACTATCTTTATTTGAATAATCGAAAATAAGTTTGATTATCGAAACATTATTCTTTAATAAAATAAAGAATATTATTTAGTAAATAAGCGGAGTCATAAGTCCTCGAATGAATATTCAAAAATAATATTCATTAAATAAAATAAACGGAGTCTTAAGTCCTCAAATGAATATTCAAAATAATATTCATTAAATAAAATAAACGGAGTCATAAGTCCTCGAATGAATATTCAGAATAATATTCATTAAATAAAATAAAGTTATCGAATAAACCTTATTCGATTAATAGTTTTGAAAACTATATCAATATATATATATATATATATATATATATATATACTCGGGAACATCGACTCCCGGTTTTAGAAAAAAAGTTCACCTTTTTATCCCCTATACTAAGGGTATACTCATATACCGCTTATCTCTAGCATAGGTATTATGCAACTACAAGCATTTGAACCAACAGATATATAAATCAAGAATATGAAACAGGCATGCATATATACCATATCACATGCTACAATATATCGCAAGAATTTGCTAAAAATAAATATGCATTTATCACAAGATCATGCATATATACATATACATCACAACAACAGTATAACGGGTAGAAAACTTGCCTGAGCGACTGGGGGTTATTAATGGCTTGGGACGAGTCTGGTAACCTATAAACAACATATAAGTTGGAATTAAACCAAAGTCACTTATAAATCTATACTTTAACCAATTTAGACTCTAACGCTCGCTTTGCGCTTAATGATTCTCTTAAGTCGCTCGAGTACCCTCGGCTCCACCATTTTTAATAAATTAACAATTACGAGTTTTAAGGCGATTCCTTCGCGATTGTCTTACCAACTGCCTATTACACTTTACATAAATGTTTCATACCCCAATTAGTCATTTAAAGTCCTTAACCAAGGTTTCAAAGTAAGGCGAGGGGTAATGTTTCGTTCGCGAAACGTCGTTACTTAAAACGGTCGTTTCTCCTAAAGCGTACATCGGAATCAAATGAACCACATATCAAAATGAAGCTCGTAACATGAACTATCTAAAAATGGCAATGGTAAAAACCTAGCAGGGAGTTCTCGGGTCCTAATGTTATGAACAAAAGCAGTCTAAAGTAAATCGGACATTACGACGGCTATGTTTACGCGATTTCCCAATTTTATACCATTCCAATTCAACCACCAATCAATCACAATTCATTCATACAACCAACATCCATCCAAAACACACTACAACAGTCCCAAAACCTCAAGTTCTTCCAATTTATGTTATTCTCATCATGAATTTAAACTATACTTAATTCCTTTAACAAATCAACAAGATTCAACATTCATTTCACTACCACTCCAACCCAAACTCTAAACAAACAAGCTTCATGCTTCACATATACTATATCAATCATAACCATTCCTAAATACTTAAAACTTAAAGCTAGGGTTTGGAGTTTATACCTTCTTGAAGCTTCTTAACACAACACAAGAGCTTTGAATGCCTAAAGAACCTTGATCCTTGCTTGTATAACCTTAAACTTTCATAACATTCAAGAAAACTAAAGTTATTTTTTTGAAAGTTACTATTCACCATCTTCTTCCTTGAATTATTGGAAGAGATTGTGAAGGAATTTGAAGCTTAAACTCATGGAATAGCTATATCTATGCATAAGGAGTACTAGATAATTATCTTACCAATTAAGGAAGATTGGAACTTGAATTTTGAAATTCTTCTTCTTGAAAATGGGGAAAAGCCGAGAGCAAGCTTCTTGGTGAAGAGAAATAAAATTTTTGTTTTGATGAAATGATTTTTTTTGGCTTGGTGGATGTAGTTTTGTTTGGATTTTTGGTTAATTACCTTATTACCCTTGTCTTTGTGTGGTTATAAACCAACCACACCTCCTCCCTCCCTGTGTCATGCTTACATCACCTTATTATGTCATCATCCCTTACTTGTCCTCTCCTTATTGGTTGGATGACCTCATCATCCCTAACCTCCTTGATTAACTTCCTAATTGTTTGCCTAATGATCGCTGATCTGTTATACGGTTCGCTTAACTTTCGTTTTCGTTTATCGTTTGAGGGATCATACCCGGGATCTTATTACTTGGGTTTCCTTAACCTTTATCAATACATTCTAATCCTTTTATGATCCTCTCTTATAATCCTTTTATTTAAATCCTTTTTATCCTGTTACCTTATACTCAATTCTTTCGATATCTGGTGGATTTTCGGGAAAAATCAAAGTGTTCGAATTTGTATTCTGACGATCTTTACATACACTTATATCCCATATAAAGTACTAATAAATCTCAGAATATCCATAGAAGAACCCCTACATAGTGTGGCATGAAAAGTTTTCTTATTCAGCATAATCAGCAAAATTACTATTCATAAGGGTTTCAAAAAAATTCCAAAAATTGGGGTTATTACAGGTTTCCTTTTCCTTATCTTCTGATATCAAGACAACTTGAGCTATGTCAGAGGTTGCTTGCTTCGCTGTCATATCAGAACTTACTACATCTTGACTCTGAACAATATGAGCCATGTCAGAGGTTGTTTGAAAAATCTTCTTTTCCATCAGAGTAAGATTAGCATCTTCTTCATCATGAGTTATTTCTTCATCCATGACTGGCATATAAACCTTTATAGGTTCATCAACTTTTTCTTTGCCCTTGGACCTTGGATCAATTTCCACTTGTGATTTGGCTTTGGTTGCCTCAGAATTTTTTCTTTCCTTTATCACAATACCCTTAGGCTTTGGAAATTTCTTTTCAACAACAGAAGCTTTAGATTTTATCTTGACACCTTCTGCTTTTAGTCTAGCTTCTTCTTCCTTTAGACTCTCAAAGTCCATTCCTGGATTTTCTTTAAGAAATAACTCCTTTGAAATTTCTTCATCAAGTTCCAGATGTTCACCAAAACTTATCCTTTTACCAGTATCAGAACTTATTCTTCTCCCAGTATCAGAACTTGTTCCTTGACTTGTAATTCTAGCTTTACTTGATGAAAATCCTTTACCTTGACCTTGACCTCTACCCTTGTTAGAGTTTCCCTGGTCATCATTTCCATCATCCTTTCCTTTCAGTGTCTGAATAGATTTGCATTTGGACTTAATCACTTTCTCCCCCTTTTTGGCATCAGCAGGTAAAAGAAGAGAGACAAGTAATTCCACTGAGGATTGGATCTCATTGAGTTGATTTTGGTGAGAAGCTTGATTCTTCAGAATTTCAGCAATTTGAGTTTGTTGCTTCTCCTGAGTTTTCTCAATGTAGGCAATTATGTCAAAGGCTGGCTTAAAAAATCTGTTCTTTTCAAGTTTCACATTCATATCTTGCTGGATCAAGGTTTCTTGAATTTAGTTCACCTTGGCATGAGTTGTTGAGTGTTGACCCTGAAGGTGCCTAGTACTCAATACAGTAACTCTCAGCTGTGCCTTGAAATCATCATTTAACAACATTTCATCAGCTTTTGCCAGATGCTCAGCAAGAATCTTTTCAGAAGGAACAAAACTAACTGTGTTTCATTCCTTAGTCCACTCCTTTCCTCTAGGAGTTTCACTCCAAGGTACTGGTGCTTCCCCTGTAACAAACTTCTTGACTAAATCAGCTTTATTAATTATTTGTTGATGTGCATGTCCTGATGGACCAGCTATATCGGCATCTAAATTAGCAGCAGCTTCACCAGTAGTTTCTTCATTGGCAGCATCAGAACTTGTAGATCCTGCAGTATCAACATCCTCTGATAAAATAGCAGTATGTGAGGCTATAGAGACTTCAACATCATCCTCTAAATTCTGATCTGCATCCAGGTTCTGATCAACATCCAAAATTGATGTTGTTGGTGGAGTGAGTTGAATTGGTGGAGCTTCCAAGTACAAAACCTCAGGCACAATCAAGTTATAAATATCAATATCAGCACTTGTACCTGGTTCTTCAATATGTACTGGATCAACTATAGGTGACATAGGAGGTGTAAGAATTTTGTCTTGAGCAGTTTCTTGTTGTGCAGAAGGAAGTGATTCAATAACAATTGGTTCTGTTGAGATAAGAGATTCCTGATCCCCTTCCTTAGCTGCTTCCACTATATCCTCTGAATCTGACTCAACTATGTCCCTGTGAGCTCTCTGTTTCTTTAACTTCTTCAACGGTGGAGACACTATAGGAGCTTTATCATTAGAATTTAACTTTCTAAGCCTTTTGAGGGGCCTAGAACTCCCAGTTACAGTATCTTTCTGAGAAGAAACCTTCTCAGCTTCTACAACAACAAGTTCTGATATGGGAACCTGTTCCTCAGTTGTTTCCTCAAATCAACAGAATTTAATCAAAACATTCATCACAAAATAAAATTAAAATTCGATGAAGTAAAGATTAATAAATTGCAATTAAACATGCACAGTCACATAATTTGAGAAACAAAGAACAAATCTTGCAATTAAAGAAAATTTCATTGATATATCAGATGATTACATTTGATGAAATTTAGCAATTACAAAAATTACAAGATAGTCCTATTCTACGATTCTTAACATCAACAGCCTTAGTGCTAGTCTAAGAAGACCTAACGACTACTTTTTCTGCTGCTGACGAAGAGCACTGCAAGACGGATGATCTGTTCTTGCTGACGGAGAGCTTCTCTCCTTTCCTCTTCCAACCTATCAAGATGGAGGTGATACTCCATTGATAAGAACAAGAGTTCTGTGTGAACCTCTTGTGGAACTGAGTTCCAAAGCTCGTCAGGATTGGCGGTGACATGCCACTCCTGTTGCCATTCATCACAACTCAACTCGATGTTAAAGGTTTCATAGTTCAGGAACATGTTGAAACGGACCATTTTTGTTGATATGAATAAAAAGAGAGTGAGTTTGTGAGAAAATGAAAGATGTTTTGGCTGGAATGAATGGTTGGTTTAAATAGCCAATAGAATACCAAGGGACGCGAGGACTGGTTAAAAATTATAAGTAAAAATAATGACCCCTCGACACCCTAGACTGATGTGTAATAATAACAGTCAGTAAAAGATCTAAAGCTAGAGTTAATGGGCACGTGATATAATAATAATTACTGTGTGCATGTATTTTTTCAAGATATACACGCTAACCACTAACCCATAATGATTATGACTGTTTTATCTCACATTAACCAATATTCTGTAAAAATATTCTCATTCAGGTAATGACAAAAAATAAACCAAGTAAACAAATATTGCCACGGCAGCATCAAAACTTGATTATTATCAGAATTTAAAAGTCATCAGAATATGGCTCCTTAACTCGAAAAGTGAATGTTTATCCCTGTAATTCTTCACACAAATACTGATATGGTTTCATCAGAACTTAATCATCAGAACTTCCATCAGAACTTGTCCTCAGAATTTATGCAATCTTACACATAGACTGTTCATCTAAAACAACATTTATCACCACAGTAATTTTCATCATCCATATGGAGTATAAGTGTGTACATTAAGCTAAATATTAGACAAAGAGTAAAGTCTGATTCATTTCAGTATATCTTAGAAATAAGGCATAACTAAGAACTTTACTCAAAATCTGTCATTATTCTGAAGTCTACTTTAGAATGAGTTCATGCATGAGTCCACCTCAACTGTTTTGTGCTCATTTTATGCATCTTTTGAAATTCCATTTTACAGTGGCTTCTCAGTGTAAGTGAGTCACGACTACTTATCAGAATTTATGCTGTTATCAGAGTATTTCTCCAATAATCATAGAGTGTGAAAAGTCACCAAGAAAATTTTATTTTGCTTTTCTAATGCATAATACTTAATACCAGCAATGCACTTGGGTCTTCCCTTCCATATTTTTACTCTAGATCTCAAAGGAGTACCTGATATTTATTTCTTTTCTTTTCTTTTTCTTTTGATAAGTGAGGCTTATCAGCACTTAGTACATCCACCAGATTTACTAACATCAGAACTTAACAGATAAGAAGCATTATTCTAGTTTTTGACTTAGTAATAAGATACACAAAGTAAACTTAACTAAGCTCAATATCAGAATTTGCTTGTGTTAAAAGATTTCCACATAAACAATTACTTCAAACATGGGATCTTTAGTATATTAACGACTACTAGGTCAGCATCTAGCACAGTTATCCTCATTGGATTGAATAGTCACAGAAACATTCATATCACTATCAGAGTTTAGAAATTCACATCAGACAACAATCAACACTTAAGCAATTTTCAATTTAAGCACATAATACACAAAGATAGTAATATCTGTAAATACTTATCATAAAGTCTGATGTATCAGAACATAAACTAAGGAGATTTAGAGAAAGAACCTGAAACTATTCCAAGTTCATTTACCAATCTTGTAAAAGTAGCTTCACACAGTGGTTTTGTGAAGATATCCGCTAGTTGTTGATCTGTTGGAACAAAATACAATTCCACTGTACCTTCATCCACATGTTCCCGTATGAAGTGGTACCTAATGCTGATGTGCTTTGTCATTGAGTGTTGAACTAGATTACCTGTCATAGCAATAGCACTTTGATTATCATAGTAAATAGGGATTTTAGAAAATTCTAACCCATAATCTAGTAACTGATTCTTCATCCAAAGAATCTGTGCACAACAGCTTCCTGCAGTAATGTATTATGCTTCTGCAGTTGATGTGGAAATTGACTTCTATTTCTTGCTAAACCAAGAAACCAATCTGCCTCCAAGAAATTGGCAGCTTCCACTTGTGCTTTTCCTGTCAATTTTACATCCTGCAAAATCTGTATCTGAGTAACCTATTAGCTTAAAGTCTGATTCTCTAGGATACCACAATCCCAGAGCAGCTGTACCCTTAAGGTACTTGAAAATTCTTTTCACAGCTGTTAAGTGAGGTTCTCTTGGATCTGCTTGAAATCTTGCACAAAGATAGGTAGCATACATGATATCAGGTCTACTTACAGTTAGATAGAGTAGTGAACCAATCATACCTCTGTAATCAGTAATATCTACTGATTTACCAGTATCCTTATCCTACTTTGTTGTAGTGGCCATAGGAGTGGATGCACTTGAACAATCTTGCATTCCAAATTTCTTCAACAAATTTCTGGTGTACTTAGATTGACAAATAAAAGTTCCTTCTTCATTCTGCTTGACTTGAAGGCCTAGAAAATAGTTAAGTTCTCCCATCATACTCATTTGATATATTGACTGCATCAGCTTGGCAAACTTCTTACAAAGTCTGTCATTTGTAGAACCAAAAATGATATCATCAACATATATTTGCACCAAAAGTAAGTCCTTTCCATGGTTGAGGTAGAACAGTGTTTTGTCAATAGTCCCTCTGTTAAATCCACTTTCCAGAAGAAACTGAGCTAAAGTCTCATACCATGCTCTTGGATCTTGCTTAAGGCCATAAAGTGCTTTATCAAGCCTGTAGACATGATTGGGAAATTTGGGATCTACAAAGCATGGAGGTTGTTCAAGATATACCTCTTCTTCCAATTCTCCATTGAGAAAATCACTTTTTACATCCATTTGAAAGACTTTAAACTTCTTGTGAGCAGCATAAGCCAAAAATATCCTTATGGCTTCCAATCTAGCAACTGGTGCAAATGTTTCATCATATTGAGAGTATCCTTTTGCAACCAGCCTTGCTTTATTCCTTGTAATTATGCCATCACTGTCAGTTTTGTTTCTGAACACTCACTTTATACCAACAACAGACCTGTTCTTTGGTCTTGGCACTAGGGTCCAGACTTTATTTCTTTCAAATTTATTTAACTCTTCTTGCATTGCTTGCACCCAATCAGCATCTTGAAGAGCTTCTTCCACTTTCTTTGGTTCAGTCTGAGAAAGAAAAGAATAATAGAGAAATTTATTTGATGTAGTTGTTCTAGTTCTGACACTTGCATCAGGATTTCCAATAATTAAGTCAGGTGTATGTGCTTTAGTCCACTTCCTTGCAGATGGAAGGTTCTCTCTAGAACTGAATGCTCCCCCATGATCTATGCTGTCTCCATCAACATTTTCTGATGCTCCCCCTGAAATTATGCTCTCTGAGTTGGATCCTTCAGAATTTGAGTTTCCAGAAATATCAGAACATGAGTTTCCAGAATTATCAGAACTTCGCCCATCAGAACTTGAAGAGCCTGTTGTAGATTCTGATGCTTCTTGAGATGTGGTTGGATCTTCAGTATGCTCCCCCTGCACAGGTGCATTTTCCTTAGGCATAGTCACCACAGTTTCAATGACATAAGAGTTTAATCCATCAGAGTTTGCAGTATTAGGATTTAAACTGTCATGATTTACAGAATCAGAATTTAAAACTTCATTCTCAAATCTCAGCTGATCATGATCATTGAAATCTTCAAGTCCAGTAATATTCTTATCATCAAAAGAGACATTGATAGATTCCATGACAACCCTTGTTCTTAAATTGTAGACTCTGAAGGCTTTTGTGGAAAGTGGATATCCAACAAAAATTCCTTTATCAGCTTTTAGATCAAATTTGGATAGCTGTTCGGGATGAGTCTTAAGAACAAAACACTTGCATCCAAATACATGAAAATACTTCAGATTTGGCTTCTTTTTCTTCACCATCTCATATGGTATTTTTCCATGCTTGTTGATAAGTGTTGCATTCTGAGTAAAATAAGCAGTCTACACAGCTTCAGCCCAAGAGTAGGTTGGCAACTTTGCTTTATCAAGCGTAGTTCGTGCAGCTTCAATAAGAGTTCTATTCTTTCTTTCAACAACTCCATTTTTCTGTGGAGTTCCAGGAGCAGAAAATTCCTGCTTTATTCCATGGTCTTTGCAGAACTCTTCCATGATCAAATTCTTGAACTCGGTGTCATTATCACTTCTTATGATCTTCACAGAATCTTTGACCAATTTATCCGGTTGCTTGACATGATCAATCAAGATAGATGCAGTTTCACTTTTTGTGTGCAAAAAATATACCCATGTGTATCTGTTGAACTCATCCACTATGACTATAGCATATTTCTTCTTTGCAATATACATGACATTCACTGGACCAAATAGATCAACATGTAGTAGGTGATAAGGCTCAAGAATTGATGATTCAGTCTTGCTCTTGAATGAAGTTTTTCTTTGTTTTGCCTTCTGACATGAATCAAAAAGGCCATCAGGAGCAAATACTGATTTTGGCAGTCCTCTCACAAGATCTTTCTTGACTAGTTCATTTATATTGTTAAAATTTAAATGAGAGAGTTTCTTGTGCCAATCTCAGCTTTCTTCAATTGATGCTCTACTTAACAGACAGATTGCAGAACCATCAGTACTTGTTGAAAGCTTGGCTTCATAAATGTTACCATGCCCGTATCCTTTCAGAACAACTTTGCCTGTAGATTTGCTTACAACTTCACAGTATTCTTCAAAAAATCCACATGATAACCTCTGTCACATATTTGACTCACACTCAGCAGATTGTGTTTAAGTCCTGAGACCAGAGCTACTTTTTCAATGATGACATTCCCAAGATTGATATTGCTATATCCCAGAGTTTTTCCAATGTTGCCATCTCCATAAGAAACACCTGGGCCAGCTTTCTCCACAAAGTCTGATAACAGGGCTTTATTTCCAGTCATATATCCTGAACATCCACTATCCAGAACTAGGATGTTTTTCCTGTTGCCCTGCAATCACAAAGACCACTAATGATTAGTTTTAAGGACCCAGACTTGCTTGGATCCTTTGGCCTTTTTAAGTTTGTTAACATTTGCAGCGGATTTAGCATCAGAGTTTATGTTAACAGTTTTCTTATCAGAATTTGCTATATCAGACTTTGCGTCAGAACTTACACTAGAAGGAATAATGCTAACTTTCTTTACAGAAGGTTTTATTTGATAATAATCATAGTACAAACTATGATATTCCTTACAAGTATAAATGGAATGCCATAAATACCACAATGAAAACAAGGATTGTTGTGTATATGTTGTGCACTTGATGATTACATGAACAAAACATCTTGGTAGATTTTACTTAGTGAAATAATGTAGCACTCAACGGATAAGGTTTAAAGTCCCAACGGATGACTCAATATAGTCCTGACGGATGATGACTTATTATCCATCGAGTGAGTAGCTTATGTAATAATAAGTCTGAAGCACATTTCTGCATACACATTGTTTAGAATCTGTAGTAGTACTTGAGTCATGTTGACTTTAGTTAGATATGCAGAATAGGTCGATTAATTGTACATAGATGATGTCTTGTAATTCTGTATAAGTGAAATGAAGTCTAGTGCCTGATTGCTACCCGACGGATGAACAAACAATGAATTCGACGGATGATCAACAACCCGACGGATGATCAATAACTCGACGGATGATCAATAACTCGACGGATGATCAATAACCCGACGGATAAAGAATTTAAATATCTGTTGACAGTGACAACTCAGTCACATGCGTCGAGTGGATGCAAATGGAATGTGGTAGCCTATTCAACTGGGTTTTCGAGAACAAAGAAGCATTGCCCTTTCCATGCTATTATGAAGATATTCAAAGATGCTGGAATAGAGTAATGAAGTAGCATTGTAATAGACTAGATAGTTTTATTTTATTATCCTGTCTCATTACTTTGTAATCTTGGTGATATATATATAAACCAAGAAGTAGCAACTAAGAAAAGATAGAATCTAAGAAACAAGCAGAGAAACATTTGTAAGCAGAATCCTTAGCATTTCTCTGTATTCTTAGTTGTTCAATTCTTAAAAGGAGCTGTGAGCATTTTGCACACAGGGTTCTCTCGATATATAATATATATCTCTGGTGGAATCATTTAAATCCACCAGAAAGTTTTTAAAGACTCTTGTTTTTTTTAATTACTTGTGTTTTGATTCACTTAAGTAACTATTCCGCATTGTGCTAATCAATTCACATTTATATATATATTCGAGTCAGAACATTTTTATTTCAAGAAAAAGTTTCAAGAATTCCATTCAACCCCCCTTCTGTAATTCTTGTCATATTGTTAAGGGACTAACAATTGGTATCAGAGCAAGCTCTTAACCTACAAAGAGTTTAAAGATCAAAACAATACAGCAAGATGAACAAGAATGATGTTGGAGTCAAGATCCCTTTTCTGGATAAAGATAATTACCATCATTGGAAGGTAAAGATGCATCTTCATTTGCTTTCTCAAGATGAGGCCTATCTTGACTGCATAGAAAGAGGCCCTCATGTTCCAATGAGAGCTGCAACATGAAACGAGCCATCAGTCCCCAAGCTAAGGCATGAATGGTCTGATCCTGACATTGAACAAGTCAGGAAGGATAAAAAGGCCATGAATATCCTGTTTAATGGAGTTGATGGAGATATGTTTGACAACATTATCAACTGCAAAACTGCCAATGATGTTTGGGATACAATACAGATCATCTGTGATGGCACTGAGCAAGTTAGAGAAAATAAGATGCGGCTCCTGATTCAGCAATATGAGCATTTTCATAATGAAGAAAGTGAGTCTCTCACTGACATTTTTAGTAGGTTCCAAAAACTACTAAATGCTCTTAAGTTGCATGGAAGGGTCTATCAGACAAAAGAATCCAATCTGAAATTCCTTAGTTCTCTTCCAAAGGAATGGAAACCAATGACAGTCTCATTAAGAAACTCATAAGATTATAAGGAGTTTACTTTGGAGAGACTGTATGGCATCCTGAAAACTTATGAGCTTGAAATAGAGCAAGATGAGAGGATGGAGAGAGGAAAGAAGAAATGAGGATCCATTGCACTAGTTACTGAGTTGGAAAAAGAGAAGGAAGTGAAGATGGAAGTTGTTGAGTCAACTTCAAGGGTCTGTGAAAGCAAGGGTAAGGGACTTGCAGCTGAAAATGAAGATTTTTTGAGCCAAGATGACATGGAGGACATTGATGAACACCTAGCATTTCTTTCCAGGAGATTTGCCAAGCTTAAGTTCAAGAAGAACTTTGGAGCAGCCAAGCCAAATAGAAACATGGTGGATAAATCAAAATTCAAATGTTTCAAATGTGGCTTGGCGGGGCATTTTGCCAGTGAGTGTAGGAAGTCAGATTCCATAAGAAAAAGTTTAAGCATGTGGATTATAAGCAAAAATACTTTGAACTGCTCAAACAGAAGGAAAGGGCTTTCATAACACAAGAAAATGACTGGGCAGCAGATGGTCTGGATGAAGATGAAGATGTCAGCTATGTTAATCTAGCCCTAATGGCCAAGTCTAATGAGACAGAAACAAGTTCTTCAAGTAATCAGGTAATTACTATAAACCTTGCACATTTATCTAAAGCTGAGTGTAATGATGCCATAACTGACATGTCTACAGAGTTATATCATTTGCGTGTTACACTTAAGTCTCTTACTAAAGAAAATGCTAAAATCAAAGAAAACAATTTGTTTTTCAGTGAGAGAAATAATGTGCTTGAGTCTCAGTTCATTGATTTTGAAAAGTTAAAAATTAAGTGTAAAATTGCCAAAGAGGAATTAACCGAGTCCTTGAAGAAAGAGGAAATTTTAAAGAAGCATCTCGAGCGTGAACAAGAGGTGATTAAGGCATGGAAAACATCCAGGGATGTCCATGCTCAAATCACCAAAGTTCAAGGAATTGAGTCTTTCTGTGATGTAGCCTGAAAAAGGAACAAAGAGAAACTAGAACCAAATTTGGTAGATGGAGTGCTAACAGATATAGACTCGACGGATGATGAGGATCATCTGTCGGATATCAAAAAGAGTTATCCGTCGAATGATGAAAATCCTCATCCGTCGGCTGTGAGCAAGCCTATTAGTAAAGCCAAACTTGTTAAGCTAAATGAGAAGTATGGGTTTGTTTCCAAGAACTTTGTTTCAGGAGAATCGAGTCAAGTTAAGAAAGGGAAAAAGGCTAATGTTGGTCACATGACTGTCAAACAGTTAAGTGACAGACTTGAAAAGATAGAGGTAAAAACAGAGACTAAAAAGAAAAACAATAGAAATGGTAAAGTAGGGATTAACAAACACAATAACTACACACCTGATAAATATGCTCCTAGAAAAATCTGTGTCAAGTGTGGTAGTGTAAATCATCTGTCTGTTAATTGCAAATCTGCCATGCCTACTACCACGTCTGTGCCACCTCACTTTCCAAACATGAATGCCATGTCTCCCATGCCTATGAATGCTATGTCTACACAGAATATGAATGCACAGTTTGCTAACATGTCATTTGCACCTAATCCTTATTATGCTGCATTTAGTATGCCACAAATGCCATTTAGCATGGTATACTGGAATAACATGTTTACTAATAGCATGCCATTCCCTGAATTTCCTGTATGCAATCTTTGTGATTCCTTTCACCATAAGAGCACACAACTTCATCATCTCCTCATCAGGGTCCATCTTAGGTATACTTTCAGTTTCTGAGTCATCATCACTATCAGAACTTGATGACTCAGTATCAGACTTTGTGATGAGAGCCTTGCCCTTGCCTTTCTTTGAGGCAACAACTTTGGGACTTTCCTCCTCAGCCACAAAAGCAACTGTCCTTGACTTTCTTCCATTCCTCTTGCTTCTTTGTTCCATCTCAAGTTCATGAGTCTTGAGCATCCCATAAATTTCATCAAGAGTTGTTTCATTAAGATTATAGTTGTCTCTTATTATTGTGGCCTTCAAATCCCATCTTTCAGGAAGAGCTAACAGGAATTCAAGATTTGAATCTTCAATATCATACTCTTTGTCAACTAGTGACAAATCATTCAAGAGTTTGATAAATCTGTCATATAAATCAGTTAATGACTCATCAGGCTTTGAGTCAAAGTGCTCATACTCTTGAGTGAGTATAGTCTTCCTGTTCTTCTTGATTGAATCAGTTCTCTGACACCTTGTTTCCAAAGAATCACATATCTCTTTTGCAGTCTTGCATTGAATTACCCTGTTTGACATGACATTATCAATGGCACTATGCAACAAGTGTCTTACATTTTCATCCTTTACAATCGATGAGATATCTTCAGCAGTGTAATCACTTTTCTCCTTTTGGTACAGACTTTGCTGGCTGACCTGCAACTTCCACAGAGAGTTTGGTTGGCATATGTGGTCCTTCATTAATCCTATCGAGATATTCTGGATCTGTAGCTTCCAGAAACATAGCCATCTTCACTTTCCATATGGAATACTCAGAAGGTTTCAACATGGAAACTCTTATAGTCTCATATCGACTATGGGTTATGGTTTTTGGAGGTTCTTCAGTTTTGGTGGGCTTGG
The DNA here is from genome assembly GCF_009905375.1 of Apium graveolens. NCBI lineage: Eukaryota > Viridiplantae > Streptophyta > Magnoliopsida > Apiales > Apiaceae > Apium > Apium graveolens. Next base: position 313,049,690 of record NC_133648.1, on the reverse strand, counting down.
TTGGAGTTTCTTCTTCAGATATGATTGTTTATGGATCTTAAACTGTATGTGTGTTAACAGATCTGCTCTGATACCACTTGTTAGGTCACACACACTGTAGAAGGGGGTTGAATACAGTATTTACTACAATCAAATCGAATATAAGAACTCAAGTAACAGAAAACAGATTTTATTCAACACAATAAACTTTGTTACAATATGGAACTGTCCTCTCTCAGTGATGAACAAATTATCACGAGAGCTGCTAGGATTACAAAGAATAATAACTTCGATAATGATAACACTTATAGTGTAAACCCTATGCCTGTGTTTATATACTACACAGTTATAAGATAAATTCTAATTGATATGGAATATAATTCTGCTTCCTAAAATATATCAACTAGTTATCTTTTCTTCCAAGTATTCTATTCTTCATAGAATTCTTTCTCCATGCATATTTCTTTCTGTCTTAGTCTCGATCTTCTTTCCTTTCAATTAGCCGCCTGCCTTATCTGAAAGTCATCTTAAGTCCTGATATTATCTCCTGATAAATATCTTCTGATAACTTAAGTTCTGATATCTTAAGTTCTGTCTTCAGTATAAGTGCTGATTTCCAGTTAAGTACTGATTTGCCCTGTTAGTTAAGATCTGAAAACTAAACACAAATCATATTACACATGACATTATCAAATATATCTAACACAAGGTTTTTCTGTGTAACTTCTTCAAGAGGTTTGTCAGTCAATAAAAATGGATCTCTTGTAAGTACTTCAACTCCTGTCTTGATCTTGGCTTCTTCAGAACCTAATCCAGCTCTGTCTCTTGCTTCTCTGGCTTTCAATCCAACAGTCTTGAAATCAGATAGCAGTTGGCTTTTATTAGGATCTGATGGATTAACATTTTTCCATAGGAGTTTTCTCTTATCAGTAACTATCAATTTGTTCAAATCAACTTGAGCACTGTCAGAGGTTGATATTTTGATGACTTGATCAGAATTTGCTGTTTCTTCTGTAGCTTGCTGTTTTTCATTCTGAACAACTTGAGTTGTGTCAGAGGTTGTCTTCGATTCTTCAGTTATCTTCCTTCTCTTCAGAGTTTGAACAGTTTCATCTACTACAGCAGTATCATCAAATACTTGAACCAGTTTGCACACAGGTTTCATCAGGATTTGAGGAATCTTCATCTCCTGTGGCTTTGTTGGTTCATTAATCTTTCCTTTCCCTTTATCCTTGGGATCAATTTCAACATGTGATCTTGTCTTGGGCTTTGAAGCCTCAGAATTTGACCTTTCCTTGATTACAATGCCTTTTACCTCAGGCCTTGGAGGTTTCTTAGTATCAGAAGCTTTAGACTTAAGATTTGTCTTCTCAGCTGCAAATCTAGCTTCTTCCTCCTTGAGATTCTCTAAATCCATTCCAGGATTATGCTTGAGAAATAGTCTTCTAGCAATTTCTTCATCAAGTGTCTGAATTTTGAGATCTTTGTAATAGACTGTAGTCTCCCTTCCCTTGAGCTTCAGAGTTTGTAAGAACTTCTGAGAGTCTTGACTTTTAGCTTGAATCAGAAGATCAGAGCTTGGTATCAGAGCTTGAGCATCTACAACTTCAGAACTTGTCTTCTTCTGTGTAGAAGTAGAAGATTTGCTAACATTAGTAATTAGTTTTCTTGAAGAAACTTTGTTGCTTTTCCCTTGACCTTGACCCTTGCTTGGGTTTCCCTAGTCATCACCTTTTTCATCCTTCTTCTTCAGTATTTGACTAGTTGAGCATTTGGACGTAACTACCTTCTCCCCCTTTTTGGCATCATCTGGTAGTAGGAGAGAGAAGAAGATCTACTGAATATTGAATTTCATTCAGTTGAGCTTGTTAAGAGGCTTGATTCTTCAAGACCTTAGTAATTTGTATGTGTGTGGACCCCAAACTTCTGACCCGAGTTTGGAGGGCGCCACAGGTTTGGTATCAGAGCTACAGGTTATAAGTCACTGACACAAGCCTAGGTTAACGGGAATGGGTAGAGGGTTAGAATTAGAAGTAAGGAATAGAAAGATAGAACATCGAGAGGTTAAGTGCTATGGTATAATAGGTATTAGTATGGTTCGCGTCGTGGTTCGAGATTCTTATGTTGCGATATGGTTTCAGATATCAGCGATGGCCGACTCTTTCATCCCCGTATCAGCTGATCACTCAGAGCCTTCAGTTGGAGGACCGTCTTCGGATCCATATACCGAAGACAGCTTTCAGAACAAGGTATGTACATTACGAATTTTTAGTGATGTCTTTTGGATTGACCAACGCCCCGACAGTGTTTATGGACCTGATGAACAGAATTTTCAAGGAATACTTGGACAAGTTCGTTATTATGTTTATAGACGATATTTTGATTTATTCCAAGGCGGAAGGGGATCATGCGGAACATCTGAGAACAGCTTTGGAGATTTTAAGGAAAAAGAAGTTATATGCTAAATTCTCGAAGTGTGAGTTTTGGCTACAGGAAGTTCAGTTCTTAGGACACATAGTCAGTAATGAAGGGAACAAAGTGGACCCAGCAAAGATCGAGGCAATTACAAACTGGGAAAGACCGAGAACACCCACCGAGGTAAGAAGTTTCTTGGGATTACCGGGATATAATCGTCGATTCGTTCAAAAATTTTCAAGGATTGCAATACCATTGACCAAGCTTACACGGAAGAATGAAAAGTTTATATGGAACAACGAGTGCGAAGAAAGTTTCAGAAATTAAAGCAACGATTAATCACAGCACCTGTTTTGTCACTTCCAGACGATCAAGGGAATTTCGTAATTTATAGCGATGCTTCTCAGAAAGGACTAGGATGTGTTCTAATGCAGCACGATAAGATGATTGCGTATGCGTCAAGGCAATTGAAGCCACACGAACAGAAATATCCTACTCATGATTTAGAGCTAGCAGCCATAGTTTTTGCTTTGAAAATTTAGAGACATTATCTGTATGGAGAAAAGTGCGAGATTTTCACGAATCACAAAAGCTTAAAGTACATATTCACTCAGAAGGAGCTTAATATGAGGCAAAGGAGATGGTTAGAATTGATCAAGGATTACAACTGCTCGATTAATTATCATCCCGGTAAAGCGAACGTTGTAGCAGACGCGTTAAGTCGGAAGGAAAAGTTAAATGTGTTATCAGTACCTAAAGAGATATATAAGGAATTTCAGAAACTGGAATTGGAGATTAAAGTTTGCAGGCCTAATGAAGCAAAAGTGTACAGTATGATTTTTCAGCCAGAGTTGCTAGAGAAAATAAAGAAGTGTCAGGAAGATGTAATGGATCAAGATATAAATCATTTGGTAGGTGAGGAATTATGCACGCAGAAGGATGATCAAGGTATTCTTAGAATTTCTTCAAACATTTGGATTCCACCGGTGACGGAGCTGAAGAATGAAATTTTACAGGAAGCACATAATTCAAGATATTCCATCCATCCAGGGAGTACCAAAATGTACAGAGATTTAAAGGAAAGTTATTGGTGGCCAGATATGAAGAGGGAAATTGCGGAATGGGTTAGCAGATGTTATACATGTCAGAGAGTTAAAGCCGAACATCAAAGACCAAGTGGATTGCTACAGCCATTGGAGATTCTAGAATGGAAGTGGGAACATATTGCCATGGATTTCTTAGTTGGATTACCAAGGACAAGGGCTAATCATGATGCCATTTGGGTGATAGTGGATAGACTTACCAAGTCAGCTCATTTTCTGCCTATTAATGAAAGATTTTCACTCGACAAGTCGGTCCATATGTACCTGAAGGAAATTATAGTTCGTCATGGAGTTCCTGTGTCTATCGTATCTGATCGAGATCCAAGATTTAATTCAAGATTTTGGAAAAGTTTTCAAGAATGTTTGGGAACGAGATTGAATATGAGTACGGCTTATCACCCCCAAACGGACGGCCAAAGTGAAAGAACGATTCAGACGATTGAGGACATGTTACGTGTTTGTGCTATTGATTTTAAAGGAAGTTGGGACGAGCATTTACCTCTGGTAGAGTTTGCTTATAACAACAGTTATCATGCCAGTATTGGGATGCCACCCTATGAAGCCCTTTATGGACGCAAATACAGATCTCCAGTGCATTGGGACGAAGTAGGAGAACGCAAAATACTTGGACCGAAATTAGTACAACAAACAAAGGAAGTGGTTGAAATTATCCAGAAGAGATTAATAGCCGCACAGGACCGTCAAAGGAAATATGCAGACCAGTCCAGGAAAGACATGGAATTCGAAGAAGGAAACTTGGTATTACTGAAAGTATCACCGTGGAAGGGACTAACGAGGTTTGGAAAGAAAGGAAAGTTGAGTCCAAGATATGTCGGACCTTTTGAGATTCTAAAGCACGTTGGCAAAGTAGCTTATGAGTTGGCATTACCTCCGCACATGGAGCACATTCACAATGTTTTTCACGTATCGATGCTTAAGAAATATAATCCAGACTCCAGGCATGTAATAGAATATGAGCCAATAGAGCTTCAGGAAGATTTGTCATATGTAGAGAGTCCGATAGAGATTCTAGAGGAAAGAGAGAAGGTATTGAGGAATAAAGTGGTAAAGCTAGTAAGAGTGTTATGGAGAAACCCAAAGGTTGAAGAGTCAACCTGGGAGTTAGAAAGTGATATGAGAGAAAAGTACCCTCGTTTGTTTTCTTAGGAGATTCTGAGGACAGAATCCTTTTAAGGGGGGAAGGATGTAATATCCGGGATATATCGTGTAATTATTTTTGCTAACAAATAATTAATATATGTGTTCAATATCTATTCTGTGAATTAATTGTTAAGTGTTAAATGTGTTTGGATGTTTAAAAATATTATTAATTGAGTATTTTAATTTTTATATGTCCAAAATAAAATATAGATAATTGTCATATCTTCCTAATTATTTTTATGTTGATTTATGAATTTATAAGGATCATATGAAATTTATAAAATCTTTTTCCGAGTATTTAAAATCTATTTTATAAAAACGGGATCCAACCAACGTCATCCGTTGTTACGTTTTTGGAACCCGAAACTCTTCCGAGAACTCCTTCCTAACCTAATTGTAATATTCTGAGCATATTCCATATTTCGACTTTTTCGATCCAGCGTACGGTTTGTCTTGCGCAGGTCCCGGCGCAACATTTTCAATACAATATTCATTTCGGTAAATCAATAAAACTCATATTTTTGATAAACGGGAGCTTTTTATTAAATTATCCCAATTATCACCTCGTAGTACGTGTAACCAGGCGCTGAGACCAAGTCCGCAGTACAAATTGTACTGATTTGGATAATTGTCCCGAAAACCGATACTGTTTGGATCAGTTTTTACAAATAAACGTACCGTTTTATATCTGGAATGATCCAACGGGATACTAATTTTCCGTAATTATAAATAGCCTTTACCGTATTTTATTTCGTATCAAAAATCATTTGTAGTCAGTAATTATATATATTTCCAGAGAAAATTCATATATTCATAAACCTTTCTAAGAATCAAACCAACAATCGGAGGTGTTACCGGAGTCCGTTTGAAAAGCTCGAGTACTCAATCCAAAGGTCTTGAGGTGTTCTATCAGATTATGTGTTCCAAATCACTGCAGAAGTCAAGGTTTATTTTCTGAAAAATTATTTATTTTTGAATTAATTTTATTAAAAATATGACTTTTTGTCCGGATGATTGTTTGTATGATTTGATGCTTGCATGTTGTAGAGCTTGTTTTCCTGATGATTTTCATATGTCATACGTCTGATTTGGAGTTCAATAACATGTTCAAAATTGAGTTTGATTTTCGAATTTTGAAATTAAGGTTTATAACCCATATGAATGTTTTCAATTGAAATTTGGGGCTTTTTAATTTAGGGGTTATTAGCTGTTGATTTATAGTGGATTATGTTTCTTATGAAATTTGCAATCGATTGGTATATAGCTCGTTAACAGAGGATGTCTGAATCGAAGGGAGTTGTGTTTGGAAAATTCCCCATATTCGCCGGAAACCGGCGATGTTCTTGGCCATTTTCCGGCCAAAACAGGGATGATTATTGTGCTTTGATTGCATGAATCAATTCCTGGTTGCCTGAAGATCATATCTGGAGTTTGTGGTGGGGTGAGGATGCCGGGAACGTATTCTCCGACCATCCCCGAAATTTTTCCAGCGACCCCTGTCAAAATTGCAGTTTTGTACCTATAGTTTTAAAAACGATGAAGTTAGGTCCCTGAGGTTTCCAGAACTTGAAAATTTTGGAGTCCTGTTTTAAAAATATTCAAAAATCATATTTCCTATTTATTTTTATTATAAATATTCGATTTTAATTTCTGAAAATTCCAAAAATTATTATTTTAATTCCGAAATTTATTTTTAATTCAAAAATAAATTTGAATTAATTAGTTAATTAATTTTAGTTAATTTTTAATTGATTAATTGGTCAATTAATTCGAAAATTGATTGATTAATTGATTTAATTAATTATTAATTGATTTTAATTAATTATTTAATTAGATTTAATTATTTAAAAATGATTTAAAAATTCCGAAAAATAGTTTCGAGCTTTAAAATATTATTTTAAATTGTTTTCAAGGCTCGATAATTATTATGAAATTGTTTTGAAGCCAGAATTGGCCAATCGAACCCTATTTACTACTTCAAAATTGATTCAACGATCTGTTTTAATTCCGAAAAATATTTTAAAAATTATTTTAAATATCCGAAAGCCTATTTATGACCCGAGACTTCTTTATAAATGATATACCATTGATTATGTGACGTGTTATGTGTTATATATGACTTATTGGTTAATTGTCGGTCTATATATTCGTTGTTTACTTGTTTATTGCATAACTTTCAATCCGTTAATCGGATTTAGGTGAAACGAAGGGTAGATAGAAGTATGTGTCGAATATAATCGTATGAGTTAAATATTGATAGATGCTTATGATATGTGAGCAGAAGAGGTAAGGCGTAGGAAAGGGAAACAGATAGTCAAGGAGTAAGACAGTGGTGATTGAAAGCAAGTGCAGTATAGTAAGCTAGTACCAGGCAAGTGTTCTGAACCTTCTCGAGATATTGTAATGATTGATATTCCTGTTTTATATTGCAAGTGCTTTGAAGCACTGAACCCTAAACCTTGATTCCAGTTATTGATCTTGAGCCGTAACCTGATTCTTTCTAGACCATTGATTGTTATATACCCAACTACGAACCTCAAATATACGATACTACTCCACAAATACATACAAACTAAATATTAAACACTGAACCAGATTGCTTACACATTCAAACCACTGTATCTTATGCTTTGAAAGACCAAATCCTTGGAACCCTGAAATGTTGATTCCTTTGTTATCCAATTCTTTCATTACCTAACAGCCAAGCTTTGGAAATGCCATATTGATCTTTATACAGATTGAAACCATTTTCATTATTGAACGTCCAATGTTGTTAATGATCATGTTTATTATTTATTACTGCTTATTCTGTTATTAAGGTAGAATTGGATTGTTTTTATAAAATTGTGGACCAGATTCGTGGTCAGACCATATAATGGTCAAGTTAGGCCAATGTGTGCCTTGGATCCAGTAGTTAGAGCAGTGTTGTGTGCTTTGCTCGGGGTTAGTGTGTGACTGATCAGCAGCCTAACCTTGGTTTTTAAAATGAAAATATAATATCCAATTCTAAATCATAATCCATTGTTCACTTGATATCATAACCATATTTACCTGATGATCATTATTCTCAGTTTTGTCATTGTGACTTGCTGAGCTAGTTAGCTCATTTGTGCGATGTTGTTTATGTTCTTTTCCAGTTAAGAAAGAACCAGTTGGTAGCGAGGATCCCCAGTCCAGCGCGAGAGCTAGGGGTTCAGGTTGATCAAGTTGAGCTAGTAGGCTTCTTTTGGGATAATATAAGTTTGTAAAAGTTTATAATAATGTTTAATACTCAGTTCTGAGTTTGGATAGTTGGGATTTGAACGGTTTGTAATATAAGTGTGTGTTTGGCTTGTGTGCATACTTTAACCTGTTGCGGTCCATGGTAGTTGGTAAGTAGGGTCACTGCATATTATTATTATTATCTTTATTATTGTTATAAGCAGGTTATAAATAGTGTGTGTGTGTGGACCCCAAACTTCTGACCCGGGTTTGGAGGGCGCCACAGCTACACTCATAAACAAACATGGAAAAACACCATATGAGATTGTGAAGAAAAAGAAGCCAAATCTGAAATACTTTCATGTATTTGGATGTAAGTGTTTTGTTCTTAAGACTCATCCTGAACAGCTGTCAAAATTTGATCTAAAAGCTGATGAAGAAATTTTTGTTGGATATCCACTTTCCACAAAAGCCTTCAGAGTCTACAATTTAAGAACAAGGGTTGTCATGGAATCTATCAATATATCCTTTGATGATAAGAAGATTACTAGACTTGAAGATTTTAATGATCATGATCAGCTGAGATTTGAAAATAAAGATTTAAATTCTGATTTTATAAATTCTGATGGCTTAAATCCTGATTCTGTAAGTTTTGACGGGTTAAATTTTGATGTCATTGAAACTGTGGTAACTACTCCAAGAGAAAATGCACCTATTCAGGGGGAGCAAGCTGAAGATCCTACCACAACTCAAGACTCTCAAGAAGCATCAGAACCTGTCATTGGCTCTTCAAGTTCTGATTCATCAAGTTCTGATGAGCCAAATTCTGATAATTCTGGAAACTCTGATTCTTCAAATCCTGAAGGATCCAACTTAAAATTCTGAAGTCTCAAAGAGCATATCTACAGGGGGGCATCAAAAAATGCTGATGGAGATAGCATGGATCATGGAGGAGGATCCAGTTCTAGAAATCAACTTCCATCTGCAAGGAAGTGAACCAAATCACATACACCTGACTTAATAATTGGAGATCCTGAAGCAGGTGTCAAAACTAGAACTGCAACATCAAATGAATGTCTCTATCATTCATTTCTGTCTAAGACTGAACCAAAGAAAGTGGATGAAACTCTTCAAGATGCTGATTGGGTACAAGCAATGCAGGAAGAGTTAAATGAATTTGAAAGAAATAAAGTCTGGACCTTAGTGCCAAGACCAAAGAACAGATCAATTGTTGGCACAAAATGGGTGTTCAGAAATAAAACTGACAGTGATGGCATAATTACAAGAAACAAAGTAAGGCTGGTTGCTAAAGGCTACTCTCAACATGAGGGTATTGATTATGAGGAAACATTTGCACCAGTTGCTAGATTGGAAACCATAAGAATCTTTTTGGCTTATGTTGCTCACAAGAAGTTTAAAGTCTTTCAAATGGATGTGAAAAGTGCTTTTCTCAAAAGAGAATTGGAAGAAGATGTATATGTTGAACAACCTCCAGGATTTATAGATCCAAAATTTCCAAATCATGTATATAGACTTGACAAAGCACTTTATGACCTTAAGCAAGCTCCAAGAGCATGGTATGAGACTTTAACTCAATTCCTTCTGGAAAGTGGATTTCATAAAGGCACAATTGATAAAACATTATTCTACCTCAACCATTGAAAGGACTTACTTTTGGTACGGATATATGTTGATGATATCATCTTTGGTTCTTCAAATGCCAAAATCTGTGAAAGGTTTGCAAAGCTAATGCAGTCAAGATATCAAATGAGTATGATGGGAGAACTTAGTTATTTTCTGGGACTTCAAGTCAAGCAAAATAAAGAAGGTACTTTCATAAATCAATCTAATAACATCAGAAATTTACTCAAGAAATTTGGAATGCAAGATTGTTCAATTGCATCCACTCTCATGGCCACTGCAACCAAGTTAGATAAAGATACTGGAGCATCAGTAGATATTACTAAGTACAGAGTTATGATTGGCTCATTACTCTATTTAACAACAAGTAGACCTGATATCATGTATGTTACCTGTCTTTGTGCAAGATTTCAAGCTGATCCAAGAGAACCTCATCTAATAGCTGTAAAAAGAATTAAGTACCTTAAGGGTACAGCTGATCTAGGGTTGTGGTATCCTAGAGAATCATATTTTAAGCTAATAGGTTACTGAAATACAGATTTTGCAGGATGTAAAATAGACAGGAAAAGCACTAGTGGAAGCTGCCAATTTCTTGGAGGCAGATTGGTTTCTTAGTTTAGCAAGAAACAAAAATCAATTTACACATCAACTGCAGAAGCAGAATATATTGATGCAGGAAGCTATTGTGCACAGATTCTTTGGATGAAGAATCAGTTACTGGACTATGGGTTAGAATTTTCTAAAATACCTATTTACTATGATAATCAAAGTGCTATTGCTATGACAGGTAATCCAGTTCAACACTCAATGACAAAGCACATCAGCATTAGGTACCATTTCATAAAAAACATGTGATGGAAGGTACAGTGGAATTGCATTTTGTTCCAATAGATCAACAACTAGCAGATATCTTCACAAAACCACTATGTGAAGCTACTTTTACAAGACTGATAAATGAACTTGGAATGGTTTCAGGTTCTTTCTCAAAATATGCTTAGTTTTTGTTCTCATGCATCAGACTTTATGATCGGTGTTTACAGATTGTCTTATCTCTATGTAATATGTGCTTAAATTATAATATATTAAATATTGATTGTTATCTGATGTGATTATATATACTCTGATAGTGTTCTGTGACTATTCAATTCAATGAGGATTATTGTGCTAGATGCTGACCTAGTAGTCTTTAACATACTAGAAATCCCATATTTAAATTAGTTGTTTATATGGAAATTCATTAACACAAGAAAATTCTGATGTTGAGCTCAGTCAAATTTACTTTGTGTATCTTATTACTAAGTCACAAACTAGATTCATGCTTCTTATCTGTCAAATTCTGATGTCAGTAAATCTTAAGGATGAACAACATGCTTGATAAGCCTCACTTATCTGAAGAAAAGAAAAGAAAAGAAAATTGAAGTCAGGTATTCCTTTGAGATCTAGAGTAAATATGTGGAAGGGAAGACCCAAGTGCATTGCTGATATTAAGTTATATGCATTAGAAAAGCAAATAAATTTTTCTTGGTGACTTTTCACATTCTCTGATTACTGGAGAAATACTCTGATTATAGCATAAATTCTGATAGCAGTTGTGACTCACTTACATTGAGAAGCCACTGTAAAAAGAATGTCAAAAGATGCATAAAATGAGCACAAACAGTTGAGGTGGACTCTTGCATAATTTTATTCTAAAGTAGACTTCAAAATTAAAGACAGATTTTAAGCACTTTTCTTAGTTATGCCTTATTTCTAAGATATACTGAAGTTCATCAGACTTTAATCTTTATCTGAACATTTGCAAATGCACACACTCTCACTCCATGTGAATGATGAAAATTACTGTGGTGATTAAGTTGTTCTTGACAAACAGTTAAGTATTATTTGCATAAATTCTGAGGATAAGTTCTGATAAAAGTTCTGATGATTAAACTCTGAAGAACCAAGTCAGTATTTGTATGAATAATCACAGAAACAGACATTCACTTTTTGAGTATAGAAGCCATATTCTGATGACCATTAAATTCTGATAATAGTCAAGTACTGATGCAAATCCTGATGGAAACTCTAATGCTTACGTGGCATTATTTAATTACTTGACTTATTTGTGGTTTTACTGTAACGGTCATATTTTATCAGAATATATTTAAGTGAGATAAAAACAGTCATAATCATTTGGTTAGTGGGAAACGTGTTTTCCTTGAAAAACTGCATGTGCACAATAATTACTACTTATTTCTCGTGCCCGCCAACTACTGCTTTAACTATTTACTGGCTTACATGTGTAAAGTGTATGTTTTACTTCCAAAAAGAGCTGCTGAGTGGAGAGAGTATATATATGGGAGTTAAAAGATTTTACAATCTTTTATCCACTTTCTAATTTTTTTCTTATCTCTATTATTCTCTCTCTCTCTCTCTCTCTCTCTCTCTTTTTGTAATATTCTCTGAAGCCCTATTTTTTCACAGGCATTTTATCAAACACTTTGTGTACACACTATTCTCACTTGATTTTTCACAGAAATGGCACCAAAGGACATCATTTTCAATGGAGCCAAGTTTGTTCCTAACAACTACATGGCTATTCTGGGCAAGGATGAAGCTCCATCAGAACTTCACTTCATCCAAGACTTTTTGTCTCGAAGTGAGATTGGGTATGCACTGACCCAACCCCAGGCTCTCTCAGGTAAGCAGATTCTGGAGTTCTGGAGGTCAGGAGTTTATGATGATGGTGGTGCAAATGGGTCCCCAAGCATCATATTTACAACAGGGGAAGATGAACACTTGGTTACCTTATCAACTGTTCGACAGCCTTTACATCTTCCAGAAAACTGTGTCTACATTTCAGCAGTTGAGGAGCCAGCTCTTCAACAGATGATGGCCAATCTGGGTTATGAAAAATCATTGTCCAAGATGGGACAACTGAAGAGGCCATACATAAGGAAGGAGTGGAGTTTCTTCTTTGACTGTATCACCAGAACTTTTGTAAATAAATGTTCAAACTTTGATGCAATTTCAATCCTTAGTCAGCAAATTGGGTATGCTCTAATTACTCAATCTCATTTTGATTATGCTAGTGTTGTACTAGGTTTCATAGGTGATAGGATTACTGAAGATAGAAATATAGTTTATTTTGCTAGATTCTGTCAGCTTTCATATAGTTTCTGTTGTTCTGATGCACCTCAGAATTTAAGTGAGTCAATTCCACCATTTAAACTTGCTAAAAGAGCTTTTACTGACTTATTAACCACTAATAATAAGAAGGCTGTACTAAGACCCCTCCAAATTCCACAGTCAGTCAAACAGATCTTAGTAAACTCTGAACCGAACACCTATACTACCATATATCCTGATGTCCAACCATCCCAACCTCCATCAGCACCTACACAACCTACCACTTCTCAACCTCAACCAACTCAACCTACCATCAGAACATACTTCCAACCAGCTCAATCCAAACATTAACAACCATCTGCTATAGCATCAAGATCCAAACCTTCTAGAATAAAATCTGTTCCTAAATCTCCACCAAGGAGAAGAAGGATGATTCTAAGGGATGAATCAGATGAAGAAGAAGCACAGGTTCATGCATCAAAACCCGTGACAAAAGAAGCTGAAGCGTCAACCTATCAGAAAAAGACTGAAGCTGATGGTTCTGGTAATTTGAAGAGGAAAAGAAATGTAAGTTCTGATGTTGCTCAAGCAACTCCTTCACTATCAAGAAGATTAAAGAAAATGAGGGCAGGAAGGCATATGGCTAAGCCTCCATCCGAGGACACTAATGAAGCTGAGGAAGGGGATCAGGAATCTCTGATCTCACAGGGCCTAAGGAAACCTCCAAGGCCTAAGGAAAAATGCATTGTGATCAAGGAGAAATCAAATACTGAGGCATCAAAGCCCAAGACTAGATCACAAACTGAGATTGATCCCAAAGATAAAGGGAAAGGAAAAGTTGATGAACCAATAAAGCCGCGGGAGATGAAAATTCCTCAAATCCTGGTGAAACCAGTGTGCAAAATGGTTCAAGTTCATGATGATACTCTTGCTGAAGATGAATCTGTTCAAACTCTGAAAAGAAGAAAGATTACTGAAGAATCTAAGACAACCTCTGGCAAAGCTCAAGTTGTTCAGAGTGAAGAACAGCAAGCTACAGAAGAAACAGCAAGTTCTGATAAAGTCATACAGACATCAACCTCTGACATAGCTCAAGTTGATTTAGACAAAATGAAAGTTGCTGATAAAAAGAACTTGTAATAACCCCCAAAATTTTCAACTTTTTTTGTAACCCTTGTGAATAGTGTTTTTGCTGAATGAGAAAACTTTTCATGCCACACTATGTAGGGGTTCTATTATGGATATTCTGAGATTTTATTAGTACTCTATATGGTATATGAGTGTATGTAAAGATCGTCAGAATTCAATTCCGAACACTTTGGTTTTTCCCGGAAATACACTAGATACGGAGAGAATTGAGTATAAGGTAACAGGATAAAAAGGATTTAAATTAAAGGATTATAATAGAGGATCATAAAAAGGAATATAATGTATTGAGAAAGGTTATGGGAACCTAAGTAATAAGATCCCGGGTATGATCCTTCAAACGATAAACGAAAACGAAAGTTAAGCGAACCGTATAACAGATCAGCGGTCATTAGGCAAACAATTAGGAAGTTAAGCAAAGGGATTAGAGAGAGTGATGTCACCCAACCAATGAGAAGAGGACAAGGAGGGAAAGATGACATCACAACATGACATAGGCATGACATGGGAAGGAAGGAGATGTGGTGGATTTTTAACCACACAAAATCAAGGTTAAATTGGTAATTAACCAAAAACAAAACAAAACCAAAATCAACCAAGCCAAATAATTCATTCTTCATCAAAACAAAAAGAAACCAAGGCATTATTTTTCATTTGCTCTCGGCTTTTTCATGTTTAAAGGCAAGAAATTTCAAAAATTCAAGATCCAAGCTTCCTAAATTGGTGAGTTAATTCCCTAATCATCCTTATGCATAGTTAGGGCTATATCATGAGTTTAAGCCATCAATTCTTTCTCAATCTTCTTCATTAAATCAATGAAGAAGACAATGAATAGTGTTTTCAAGTTTTTAACTTGAAATTTTTCTTGTTTTCCTTTAAGATCCAAGCATCCCTAAGACTTCTCAAAGCTTCTTAAGGCTTCCTAGCTACTCCCACCACTTCAAGGAAGGTATATCATCTCCAAACCCTAGATTCCTATGTTTAATAAGATGATTTTGATTATTATGGTGATATTGTAGCTTAATGTTTGTGGTTTAGAGTTTGGGTTGAAGTGGTATTGAAATGGAATGGTAAATCTTGTTGTTTTGGTTAAAAGAATGTAGTATAGTTAAATTCAAGCTTAGGCATAAGTATGAATGTTAAAAATTGAATTTATTGGGGCTGTTATGATGTGATAAGGACGGATGTTGGTTGTATGATTGATTTGAGGTTGAATTGGGATGGTTTTTGAATGGTTTAAAATTGGGAAATCGCATAAACATAGCCGTCGTAACGTCCGATTTTCTTTAGACTGTTTTTGTGCATAACATTAGGACCCGAGAACCCCCTGCAAGATTATGACCATTGCCATGTCTAAATAGCTCGTGTTACGAGCTTCGTTTTGATATGTAGTTCGTTCGATTCCGATGCACGGTTTAGGAGAAACGACCGTTTCAAGTAACGGCGTTTCGCGAACGAAACTTTTCCTCTCGCCTTACTTTGAAACATAGGTTAAAGACCAAAAAGGGTTAATTAATGTATGAAACATTTATGGTAAGTGTGTTAGGCAGTTGGTAAGACACTCGCGAAGGAATCGCCTTAAAACTCGTAAAGGTTAAATTATTAAAAATGGTGGAGCCGAGGGTACTCGAGTGACTTAAGAGAATCAATAAGCGCAAAACAAGCGTTAGAGTCTAAGTTAGTTAAAGTATAGATTTACAAGTGACTTTGGTTTAATTCCAACTTACTTGTTGTTTATAGGTTACCAGACTCGTCCCGAGCCTTTTATCACCCCAAGTCGCTCATGCAAGTTTTCTACCCGTTATACTATTGTTGTGATGTATATGTGTATATGCATGATCCTGCGATAAAAACATATTTGTTATTAGCAAATTCTTGCGATATATTGAAGCATGCTGTTATGGTATATATATGCATGCCTGTTTCGTATTCTTGTCATATATATCTGTTGGTTCAATTGATAATACTTATGCTAGAGAATAGCAGTAATTTGCATATACCCTTAGTATAGGGACCCAAAGGTGAAAACATTTTCTAAAACCGGGAGTCGAGGATCCCGAGTAGATTTTGTATATATGTATATATATATATATATATTTATATTTATATATATATGTGGTTATAGTTTTCAAAACTATTAATCGAATAAGGGTTATTCGATAAATTTATATTATTACTGAATATTACTTGAATATTCATTCGAGGACTTATGACTCCTTTATATTATTATTGAATATTACTTGAATATTCATTCGAGGACTTATGACTCCTTTATATTATTATTGAATATTACTTGGATATTCATTCGAGGATGTATGACTCCTGTATTTTATGAATATTATTTATAATATTCATTCGAGGTATTACGACTCCGCTTATTACTGAAATATATTCTTTATTTCATTAAAGAATAAGGTGTCAATAATCAAACTTATTTTCGATTATTCAAATAAAGATAGTACTTTTATATAAGTATATCTTTGGTTATTTAATATTCATTTCAAGTATAAGTTTTAATACTTCTACTTCGATTATTTTTATAAGGATTATCTTTATGAGAATATTATTTAAATAATAATATTCAGACATTTTCTAAATATATTGGGACTGATTTACTTCATTAAATTAGCATTACTCCAAACACTCTTTAAAGTGTTTTCGAGTCTTCAAAATGATTTTTAAAAGTTAGAGCGGATCCCAAAACTCATTTTTATATTTAAGATCTTCCTTTTAAAAAAGGGATTTAAATACTCGCTCAAAACCTGAGGGATCCGGCTCTATGGTGTATTTTATATTCGCAACAAGGTTGCAGTCTTGGTAAATGAATTGATTACTTACCCAACGTTCGGGAAGTAAGTCCATCTATTGAGTCGGCATAAGCAACATGGGCTCAGTGGGCGTCCATGATAGTGTAAGTGGCTCAGTGGGAGTCCATCAAATGCATAAGTGGCTGAGTGGCAGTCCAACATAAGGTCCTATTGCGACCAGGATGATGACCAGTGGGGAATTCATCCATCTACTAGTAGAAAAGGTTACTTATTGGTATCTTTGCCTGATCAGCGAGATACCTGGTTTATGCCAAAATTCTTTTCCTTTCCAAAATTCATTGGATGTTTCAAACTCTGTTCATACTTTACATGACAGAGGTTTTCAGGAAATGTATAAAGAAGATGTATATGTGGATATATATATATATATCAGAACTTAATGAAGTATATCATAACTTCATTTTCTTTAATAATATTTCAAAGATTTAATCTATTCAAATCTTGTCTTGTAGTCTCATCTATGTGATGAACTGTTGAAAGCTCATTATACTTTGAACAGTGGTAGTTCAAGTAGCTTTATAAATGATATAAGTGTAGTGAAGTATCTGGTAACTTCATCCCTTGTTTTTACTTATATCTAGTAAGTAATTATCTTACACATGATAAAAGATTCTAGTAAGTATCCATTTAGATACTTATATTATTGTTATCACTATATATTATCTTACGAGCTGTAAGGCTCACTCTTGATTTATTTTTTCATCACACAACAACAGTTAGGAAAGATGGCCAGACTCCAGCAGACCCAGCGCAAGCGCGTGGGAAGCGTCCCGCGTCTTCCCGATGATGTTGTAGCTGCTATAGCTGCAGAGGTAGATCTATTGGTAGACCAGGCACTCTACTTTTGAGAATCAAATTATGTATAATTATAACTTGTGGCAGATAATGGCAATTAACTGTAAATTATCAAGTAATCATTTTGGGTTGTAATAACTTTTAAATTGTGGATTCAAAGACTTGTACTTATTTCAATTTCATCTCTGAGACTATAACGGGTTGTGGTGTGTGTTAGTGTGGGGTCACAGCATAAGGTTATTTATTATTATTTAAGTGAAGTGATATTGTGGAAAGAAAGACCGTGACGACCCGGATCCCCGACCCCGGATCTGGGGGTGTTACAGAAATGGTATCAGAGCTAAGCGTTATAAACCTCAGAGATGATGCGACGATCTAATAATAAACTCACAAAGATAATAAGAACTCTTGCCAAGTTCATGGTCGGACTACTTAAAGTAGCACTGACAGTTAAAACCCTTACGGGAACCCTTATAAGTATCATGATAGTAACTTAGCTCATTTAATGTGTAGGCGCCTGAGATAGAGGACCCTGAGATGTTCGAGTGTGAGCATGATGAGGCACTGCTAGATGTTGAGGATCAGGAGGAGCCTGAGATGGAGGAGGATGAGGAGGACCCCTCAGAGGAGTCAGAGACGGAGGTCATTGCTATTTCAGATGAGGAGGACCCCTCAGAGGAGTCAGAGACAGAGGTTATTGCTATTCCAGATGAGGAGGACCCGGATAAGGTCCCAGTAGCTGAGGAGCGTGTTGGACCTATGGTAGTGTATGCTGGTACCCCTTTACCCACACTTCCGGTGGTCAGAGCCCCTACCCCTCCACCACTATCTTGGATTCCCTATGATGACAGCTCAGAGACCCATACTTCCGAGCCTAGGCAGACCGAGGAGGCACCCTCAGCGGCTCCGGATTCACCACCTCTTGACCCTGCCCACAGGCAGTCTTCGTTAGCTCATGGATATGTTCAGGATGTTCTGAGGACCCGAGTGGCTGTTGCCGAGGCCCGACTGGATGAGGCCAGGAGGGAGTTGGATGCGGAGAGGGCGGGTAGGCGTACCCGAGCTTATGAGACTAGGGCTTCTATACCCCGATCCTTGAGGAGGGAGCTTACGGGGATAGAGCTCACGTCCCGAGCGAGACTCAGATCTCTCCAGGGGGACAGGCATGGTAGGATCTTCAGGCGGCAGGCCGACTATATTTTCCGTCGTGCGATGGAAAGGGTATGGGAGCTGACCCGCTCCGGTGTGTGATTCAGGACTGACGATGGAATAGTCTAGTTGTCTAGTTAGCCGAGGCCTTAGTAAGAGCCAATTTTTCGGGATAGTTAACTTGTATATAGCATCCCTTTTTCTGACTAGACAGATAGACTCTTGTGTATCACTTTTGGGACAGATGACTGTAGCACTGTTGTACTTTTGACCAGATCAAACTATGTATTTCTCGTATTATGTATATATTTGTTTCGTTTCGGTTCAGTTCCTTAGTGACGAGGTCACTGTTTTTATCATTATTATTACTGCACTTCGTATTAGAACTGTCATAAAATAATAGAATTGCGATATACATTCTCCCCATTATGAAGCTGTGCAAGGTATAATGTTGTATATGATTGTGACCTAACGTTGAATTTCCCAATAATTTTTTTAATTATCAGAATCATGCCGCCAAGAAAGATTGGAACTAGGGCGAACCCTGGATCTGAGGACCAGGGAAGCCATAACCAGGATGATAGGAACCAGGAACACAGTGAAGAGGAAGATGAGGATTATGTGGAACAGGATGGCTCCCTGTATGAAGAGGAAGAGGAAACATATGATGTTGAGGGATTTGAGATAGAGGCTGAAGAAGGAGAAACTGAGGTTGAGCAACCAGTACCAAACCCAGGCATGGATCCCATGGGCCAGTTCATGCAACTCCTAAGGCAGAATTTGGAACGTCAACCCAACCCACCCCCTCAAGGAAATAACAATGCTGTGGCAAACTCTTTCAGGGCTTTTAAGTCCCTTAAGCCCCCTGAGTTCCACGGATCAGCCGACCCAGTTGAGGCAAGGGCATGGTTAAAGGAAATGGAGAAATCTTTTGAGATTCTGAGTATCGATGAGGCGCAGAAGACTGTATTTGCTACCTACCTTCTGAAAGGAGAGGCTAACTACTGGTGGGAGGCCAAGAAAAACATGGAGACAGATGCTATTATAACCTGGGAGAGATTTAGTCAGTTGTTTCTGGGAAAGTATTTCCCGAGGTTTATGGAAATCAGATGGAGCTCAAGTTCTTGGAGCTAAAGCAGAATAATTTATCGGTAGCAGAGTACGAAGCGAAATTTACTGAGTTATCAAGGTTTGTGCCGGAATTTGTGAGCACCGAGGAAAAGAATGCTAGGAGGTTTCAGCAGGGACTGAAACCGTGGATTCAGAATAGGGTGGCAATCCTTGAGCTTACGGACTATGCCACTCTGGTGCAAAAGGCAACGATTGTAGAAGTCGGAAGTGAACAGATGCAAAAGGAAAGAGAGAAGAAAGGAATAAAGAGGAAAAGTATGAGCATGGGTGGAGGTTCCGCAGGAAGGAGCTTCCCAACTAGATTTAATCGAGGAGCAGTGTCCCTACCAGGAAGGAACACTGGGTTTAAGCGGCCAATGAGTGTGAGTGTGAGCCAGGGCGGCCAGAAGTCAAGAATGTCCTATCCCAACCAGTCTCGACCCCCTTTGCCAGCCTGTAACATATGTGGAAGGAATCACACTGGGGAGTGTAAAGGAAAGCCAGTAACCTGCTTTAAGTGCGGTCGGGAAGGTCACTATTCAACTAAGTGCCCATCATCAACCCCTGCCGTCATTCCAACCATCACTTGTCATCAGTGTGGACGTCCGGGTCATTGGAAGAGGGAATGCCCAATGAACAAACCAGCAGCTTCGGGAGCAAGCAGGGCTGCTTCTAATAAGCCACCTACTGCAAGGACTTTCAACATGATAGTCCAGGATGCTATGAAAGATTCAGATGTGATAGCAGGTACCCTTTCTCTAAATTCAGTCAGTGCAAACGTTTTATTTGATTCGGGAGCAACTAAATCTTTTATATCAAAGGACCTTGCGCGTAAGTTAAGACTTAAGGCTGAACCCTTGATAGAACCCTTACAAGTAGAAATAGCCAATCATGAAATTATTTCTGTTAACCAGATTCACCCCGCCTGTGAGATAGGCATAGGGGAGCAATCTTTTAGTGTTGATCTGATTCCTTTCAAATTAGGGGAGTTTGATGTAATTTTGGGAATGGACTGGCTATCTAGCAATGATGCTCAGATAGACTGTAAAGGAAAGAGGCAGACGCATAAATTTTTGACAATGGCCCAGGCCAGAAGGACGCTACGAAAAGGAAATGAGGCCTACCTAGCCTATGTGGTGGATACGCAGAAGGAGGTGCCCAACTTACAAGATATTCCAGTAGTCAACGAATTTGAAGATGTATTCCCACAAGACCTTCCGGGATTACCACCCGATAGAGTGATTGAATTTACTATTGAGTTGGCCCCAGGGACGGCGCCAGTTTCAAAAGCACCTTACCGGTTAGCCCCGTTAGAAATGAAGGAATTAGCTATCCAATTGCAGGAACTCTTGGATAAGGGTATGATAAGACCCAGTGTGTCTCCATGGGGAGCACCAATTTTATTTGTTAAGAAGAAAGATGGGAGCATGAGGCTGTGCATCGACTATCGAGAGTTGAACAAGCTAACCATAAAGAACAGGTACCCATTACCTAGAATAGACGATCTATTCGACCAGCTAAAGGATGCTGTTTATTTTTCCAAGATTGACCTGAGAACTGGATATCACCAACTAAAGATTAAACCCGGAGATATTCCCAAGACAGCGTTCCATACCAGGTATGGGCATTATGAGTTCTTGGTAATGTCCTTTGGATTAACCAACGCCCCAGCGGCTTTCATGGATTTAATGAATAGAGTATTTAAGAAGTACTTGGACAAATGTGTGATAGTTTTTATCGATGATATTTTTATCTACTCAAGGACTGAGACAGAACATGCAGAGCATTTGAGGATAGCTCTAGGAATACTCAGAGAGGAGCAGTTGTATGCCAAATTCTCGAAGTGTGAGTTCTGGCGGAATGAAGTACAGTTTTTAGGACATGTGATCAATAAAGAAGGAGTATTGGTCGACCCCTCCAAGATAGAGGCGGTCTCAAATTGGGAAAGGCCAACCACACCCACAGAGGTAAGGAGTTTCATAGGATTGACCGGCTACTATCGTAGATTTGTACAGGACTTTGCGAAGATCGCAGCCCCTTTGACACGACTTACTCGTAAGACAGAGAAGTTTGAATGGACGGAGAAATGCGAGAACAGTTTTCAAGAATTAAAGAAAAGGTTGATAACGGCTCCGGTGTTGGCATTGCCGAACGGAAAAGGAGATTTTGTGATATATAGTGACGCGTCGCACAAAGGATTAGGATGTGTGCTTATGCAGCACGGTAAAGTGATTGCGTATGCGTCGAGACAATTGAAGGAATACGAGGTTAGATATCCTACTCATGACCTTGAGCTCGCGGCAATAGTATTTGCCTTAAAAATTTGGAGGCACTACTTGTATGGAGAGAAGTACGAGATTTTCACAGACCATAAAAGCCTCAAGTACATATTTACGCAGAAAGAGCTCAACATGCGCCAGAGGAGATGGTTAGAACTAATCAAGGACTATGATTGTGAGATTCTCTATCATCCAGGGAAAGCCAATATGGTGGCTGATGCCCTTAGTAGAAAGGAAAGACTCAGAATGATAACGACTTCGGAAGAATTGATAAGGGATTTTGAGAGAATGGAAATAGAAGTAAAGGTAATCGGAACCGGAACTGAAAAGCTTTTTGAGATCTCAATGCAGCCAGAGTTATTGGAAAAGATCAGATTGTGCCAAGAGAAAATAATGAATGAAGGCAGAGAGTCAATGACTGGAGAGGAGATCCATACTGAGAAAGATGATAAAGGGATAATGAGGTACTCCTACCGGATTTGGGTTCCGAATGTTCAAGAGCTTAAAGATGAGATTTTGGATGAAAGCCATAGTTCAAGGTATTCCATTCACCCGGGAAGTACCAAGATGTATAGGGATTTGAAGGAATATTAATGGTGGCCCAACATGAAGAGGGATGTAGCAGAATGGGTGAGCAAATGTTTGACTTGCCAAAGGGTAAAGGCAGAGCACCAGAGACCCAGTGGACTCTTACGACCCCTGGAGATTCCCGAATGGAAATGGGAACAGATAGCGATGGATTTTGTTGTAGGCTTGCCAAAGACGAAAGCCAATCACGACGCCATTTGGGTAATTATAGACCGACTGACAAAGTCAGCTCATTTCATTCCTATCAATGAGAGATACACAGTCGATAGACTGGTGGACATTTACTTTAAGGAAATAGTGACGCGACATGGAGTCCCAGCATCCATTGTTTCAAACCGAGACCCAAGGTTCAACTCTAGATTTTGGAAGAGCTTTCAGGAATGTGCGGGGACCAAGTTAAATATGAGTACCGCGTACCACCCCCAGACGGATGGGCAGAGTGAAAGGACCATCCAAACACTAGAGGATATGTTGAGAGTCTGTGCAATAGACTTTAAAGGGAGTTGGGATGATCTTTTGCCGTTGATCGAGTTTTCTTATAACAATAGCTTTCATGCTAGCATCGGAATGCCGCCTTATGAGGCCCTGTACGGAAGAAGGTGTCGATCTCCCTTATACTGGGATGAAGTAGGAGAGCGGAAGATTGCTCGGACCCGAAGTGGTCCAAAGAACCAAAGACATAGTGGATCTTATCAGAGGACGGCTTGTAGCAGCCCAAGACAGACAGAAGAAATATGCAGACCTAGCCCGAAAGGACAAGGAATATGAAGTCGGGGACTTAGTACTGCTAAAGGTATCCCCTTGGAAGGGATTAATGAGGTTCGGAAGGAAAGGAAAACTAAGCCCAAGATACATTGGACCTTTTGAGATATTAAGACGGATTGGAAAGTTAGCTTACGAGCTAGCCTTACCCCCTAACTTGCAACAAGTTCATAATGTGTTCCATGTGTCAATGCTAAGGAAGTATCATCGGGATGCCAGACACATAGTGGAGTACGAGCAGGTGGATATGCAGCCAGATCTAACTTACGTGGAGAAGCCAGTAAGGATTATAGATAAGAAGGAGCAGGTGCTTCGGAACAAAGTGATCAAGCTAGTCAGAGTACTATGAAAGAATCATAATATGGAAGAATCAACTTGGGAACTAGAGAGCACAATGCTAGAAAAGTACCCCCATTTGTTTTCTATTTGATTCCGGGACGGAATCCTTTTAAGGAGGGGAGACTGTAATAACCCCCAAAATTTTCAACTTTTTTGTAACCCTTGTGAATAGTGTTTTTGCTGAATGAGAAAACTTTTCATGCCACACTATGTAGGGGTTCTATTATGGATATTCTGAGATTTTATTAGTACTCTATATGGTATATGCGTGTATGTAAAGATCGTCAGAATCCAATTCCGAACACTTTGGTTTTTCCCGGAAATACACTAGATACGGAGAGAATTGAGTATAAGGTAACGGGATAAAAAGGATTTAAATTAAAGGATTATAATAGAGGATCATAAAAAGGAATATAATGTATTGAGAAAGGTTATGGGAACCTAAGTAATAAGATCCCGGGTATGATCCTTCAAACGATAAACGAAAACGAAAGTTAAGCGAACCGTATAACAGATCAGCGGTCATTAGGCAAACAATTAGGAAGTTAAGCAAAGGGATTAGAGAGAGTGATGTCACCCAATCAATGAGAAGAGGACAAGGAGGGAAAGATGACATCACAACATGATATAGGCATGACATGGGAAGGAAGGAGATGTGGTGGATTTTTAACCACACAAAATCAAGGTTAAATTGGTAATTAACCAAAAACAAAACAAAACCAAAATCAACCAAGCCAAATAATTCATTCTTCATCAAAACAAAAAGAAACCAAGGCATTATTCTTCATTTGCTCTCGGCTTTTTCATGTTTAAAGGCAAGAAATTTCAAAAATTCAAGATCCAAGCTTCCTAAATTGGTGAGTTAATTCCCTAATCATCCTTATGCATAGTTAGGGCTATATCATGATTTTAAGCCATCAATTCTTTCTCAATCTTCTTCATTAAATCAATGAAGAAGACAATGAATAGTTTTTTCAAGTTTTTAACTTGAAATTTTTCTTGTTTTCCGTTAAGATCCAAGCATCCCTAAGACTTCTCAAAGCTTCTTAAGGCTTCCTAGCTACTCCCACCACTTCAAGGAAGGTATATCATCTCCAAACCCTAGATTCCTATGTTTAATAAGATGATTTTGATTATTATGGTGATATTGTAGCTTAATGTTTGTGGTTTAGAGTTTGGGTTGAAGTGGTATTGAAATGGAATGGTAAATCTTGTTGTTTTGGTTAAAAGAATGTAGTATAGTTAAATTCAAGCTTAGGCATAAGTATGAATGTTAAAAATTGAATTGATTGGGGCTGTTATGATGTGATAAGGATGGATGTTGGTTGTATGATTGATTTGAGGTTGAATTGGGATGGTTTTTGAATGGTTTAAAATTGGGAAATCGCGTAAACATAGCCGTCGTAACGTCCAATTTTCTTTAGACTGTTTTTGTGCATAACATTAGGACCCGAGAACCCCCTGCTAGATTATGACCATTTCCATGTCTAAATAGCTCGTGTTACGAGCTTCGTTTTGATATGTAGTTCGTTCGATTTCGATGCACGGTTTAGGAGAAACGACCGTTTCAAGTAACGGCATTTCACGAACGAAACTTTTCCCCTCGCCTTACTTTGAAACATAGGTTAAAGACCAAAAAGGGTTAATTAATGTATGAAACATTTATGGTAAGTGTGTTAGGCAGTTGGTAAGACACTCGCGAAGTAATCGCCTTAAAACTCGTAAAGGTTAAATTATTAAAAATGGTGGAGCCGAGGGTACTCGAGTGACTTAAGAGAATCAATAAGCGCAAAACAAGCGTTAGAGTCTAAGTTAGTTAAAGTATATATTTACAAGTGACTTTGGTTTAATTCCAACTTACTTGTTTTTTATAGGTTACCAGACTCGTCCCGAGCCTTTTATCACCCCAAGTCGCTCAGGCAAGTTTTCTACCCGTTATACTGTTGTTGTGATGTATATGTGTATATGCATGATCCTGCGATAAATGCATATTTGTTATTAGCAAATTCTTGCGATATATTGAAGCATGCTGTTATGGTATATATATGCATGCCTGTTTCGTATTCTTGTCATATATATCTGTTGGTTCAGTTGATAATACTTATGCTAGAGAATAGCAGTAATTTGCATATACCCTTAGTATAGGGACCCAAAGGTGAAAACATTTTCTAAAACCGGGAGTCGAGGATCCCGAGTAGATTTTGTATATATGTATATATATATATATATTTATATATATATGGTTATAGTTTTCAAAACTATTAATCGAATAAGGGTTATTCAATAACTTTATATTATTACTGAATATTACTTGAATATTCATTCGATGACTTATGACTCCTTTATATTATTATTGAATATTACTTGAATATTCATTCGAGGACTTATGACTCCTTTATATTATTATTGAATATTACTTGGATATTCATTCGAGGATGTATGACTCCTGTATTTTATGAATATTATTTATAATATTCATTCGAGGTATTACGACTCCGCTTATTACTGAAATATATTCTTTATTTCATTAAAGAATAAGGTGTCAATAATCAAACTTATTTTCGATTATTCAAATAAAGATAGTACTTTTATATAAGTATATCTTTGGTTATTTAATATCCATTTCAAGTATAAGTTTTAATACTTCTACTTCGATTATTTTTATAAGGATTATCTTTATGAGAATATTATTTAAATAATAATATTCAGACATTTTCTAAATATATTGGGACTGATTTACTTTATTAAATCAGCATTACTCCAAACACTCTTTAAAGTGTTTTCGAGTCTTCAAAATGATTTTTAAAAGTTAGAGCGGATCCCAAAACTCATTTTTATATTTAAGATCTTCCTTTTAAAAAGGGGATTTAAATACTCGCTCAAAACCTGAGGGATCCGGCTCTATGGTGTATTTTATATTCGCAACAAGGTTGCAGTCTTGGTAAATGAATTGATTACTTACCCAACGTTCGGGAAGTAAGTCCATCTATTGAGTCGGCATAAGCAACATGGGCTCAGTGGGCGTCCATGATAGTGTAAGTGGCTCAGTGGGAGTCCATCAAATGCATAAGTGGCTGAGTGGCAGTCCAGCATAAGGTCCTATTGCGACCAGGGTGATGACCAGTGGGGAATTCGTCCATCTACTAGTAGAAAAGGTTACTTATTGGTATCTTTGCCTGATCAGCGAGATACCTGGTTTATGCCAAAATTCTTTTCCTTTCCAAAATTCATTGGATGTTTCAAACTCTGTTCATACTTTACATGACAGAGGTTTTTAGGAAATGTATAAAGAAGATGTATATGTGGATATATATATATATATATATCAGAACTTAATGAAGTATATCATAACTTCATTTTCTTTAATAATATTTCAAAGATTTAATCTATTCAAATCTTGTCTTGTAGTCTCATCTATGTGATGAACTGTTGAAAGCTCATTATACTTTGAACAGTGGTAGTTCAAGTAGCTTTATAAATGATATAAGTGTAGTGAAGTATCTGGTAACTTCATCCCTTATTTTTACTTATATCTAGTAAGTAATTATCTTACACATGATAAAAGATTCTAGTAAGTATCCATTTAGATACTTATATTATTGTTATCACTATATATTATCTTGCGAGCTGTAAGGCTCACTCTTGCTTTATTTCTTCATCACACAACAACAGTTAGGAAAGATGGCTAGACTCCAGCAGACCCAGCGCAAGCGCGTGGGAAGCGTCCCGCGTCTTCCCGATGATGTTGTAGCTGCTATAGCTGCAGAGGTAGATCTATTGGTAGACCAGGCACTCTACTTTTGAGAATCAAATTATGTATAATTATAACTTATGGCAGATAATGGCAATTAACTATAAATTATCAAGTAATCATTTTGGGTTGTAATAACTTTTAAATTGTGGATTCAAAGACTTGTACTTATTTCAATTTCATCTCTGAGACTATAACGGGTTGTGGTGTGTGTTAGTGTGGGGTCACAACATAAGGTTATTTATTATTAATTAAGTGAAGTGATATTGTGGAAAGAAAGACCGTGACGACCCGGATCTCCAACCCCGGATCTGGGGGTGTTACAGAACTTCTATGGAAAAATGTCAAACCATCAGATCCAAAGAAAAGCCAATTGCTGTCTGATTTCATGACTATTGGGTTAAATGCTAGAGAACCAAGAGACAGAGCAGGGCTAGGTTCTGATGAAGCTAAGATCAAGACAGGAGTTGAAGTAGCTACTAGAGATCCAATTCTATTGACTGACAGACCTCTTGAAGATGTTACACAGAAACACCTTGATAAGGTTATATCTGTTCAAGTGGTACTGGATGCTCATGATAAGCATAATGTCAAAGAAAATCTGATTCTATTTCTTGAAGATGGAAGAACATATCAAATGTCAGAATCAGATTTGCTGAACAAATCTCTGAAAGAACTTCAATTCTTTCATTATCTTTTAAAGATAAAGTCTGATATTACCAGGAGATGGTCAAATTTCATTATGAAGACCATAAGAGATAAAGCAAGAATTTCTGGTTCAAGAGTTACAGAATTCATTCCTAACATAGTTGAGATGATGGAAGTGAAATTCCAATGAAGAAGGATTCTGCTAAACTTGAAGTGATTTTGAAAGAGAAATGTCTGTGCTACAATGAAGATTCTTCTCATCCAAGGGTTATAAGACTGGGTGATGGTTTAGAAAGAAACCATATCTCTGCTCTAAGGACTGCAATCTACCGGATTAGAAGTCAGAATGAAAAATTAAAGCAAGTCAAAGCTACACTATCTCAAGTCCTGAGGAATAAAGAAGAAAAGCTGATATCAAACTTTGTCAAGAATCACTTTGGATTCAGATTGACTCAGTGAGATTGGTAAAAGTTACAAGGACTGTAAGTTGTAGTTAGTTGTCTATTTAAACTCTCATTGCATTTGTACTTAAATATTTTTGACATCATCAAATCTATTAACTTGTATATTTTTCATAATTTACAAGTTAGGGGAGATTGTTAGATATATTTGAGATGTCATGTCTAATCTGATTTGTGTTTAGTTTTCAGAACTTAACAATAGGACATATCAGGACTTACTGAAATCAGGACTTACTGAAGTCAGAACTTAATATCAGAACTTAAGGTGTCAGAAGATACATATCAGTATTTAAGTGTGGGAAGACTTTCAGATAAGGAATGTGGCTGATTTACAGGAGAAGATATGGACTAAAGAAAAAGAAGATATGCATGAAGAGTTAGAGGACTAGAAGACTTGTAGAAGATATCTGATTGATATATTGTAGAAGACAGAATTATATTCCATATCAATTAGAATATATCTTGTAACTGTGTACTATATAAACACAACTTATGGTTTACACTATATGTGTTACCCTTATCGAGAAGATTATACATTATAACCTAGCAGCTCTTAGTGATATTTGTTCATCACTGAGAGAGAACAACAGTTTATATTGTAACAGAGTTTATTGAATATACTTGATCTTTGTTACATACTTGTGTTCAAATCGATTTGATTGTATAAACACTGTATTCAACCCCCTTCTACAGTGTTGTGTGACCTAACACATTTAAACTTATTTAAAGTGATAACATTGGTAAGGGAGGAAATATTATTACCATGAAATTATTATTTTATTGAGGGTAAATATATAATGTCTCCATTATGTTGGTACCTTAAACAACTATTATTTTAACATGGTGATTACTTAATCGATTAACTA
Organism: Apium graveolens; assembly: GCF_009905375.1. Classification (NCBI taxonomy): domain Eukaryota; kingdom Viridiplantae; phylum Streptophyta; class Magnoliopsida; order Apiales; family Apiaceae; genus Apium; species Apium graveolens. The sequence goes on along the minus strand of NC_133648.1, from coordinate 313,020,360 downwards.
TAATTCTATAAAAGATATTTGAAAAAGGCAATATTACTGATTGAACGACATAGTTTTATTGAAAATTCTAAGTGTATTTTAAAAAAAATATGTTTTAAATAAAATTTGATTTTTTATTTCACATGAATAGGATACGAATTATACTTGGTCTAATATTAATTTGATTTATCTCGGATCGGTGATTTATATTATTTTATTTTAGCCCGATGCCCAATACACCGACCAAATTAAACTAATTATTTTTAGTTTAATTTTACTTTTTTTAAATTCCGGATAAATAAGATAATTTTGTTTTAGACTGAATAATTATTATATATGTTTTTTCGAATTGTATTTTTATTTTAGTTTTGTGTTAGTCTGAATCAATTGTATAATATATTTTATTAATATATTTTTTATCCTGGATAAATAAAATATATTATTTTATTTATCCAAATTCATTATTATAATTTTTTAGGAGGATTGATAGTATTATTATTTTATCTTAACCCGAGTCACATTATATATCAACCAAATCTAAAGAATTATATTTAATTTGTTTAAATTTAATTTAGCCTGAAATAACAAATTAGAATGATATAGAACTCGATATGAATTAAAATTTAAATTGGTAGAAAAAGTTGAATTTAATATAAATTATAGTGATATAGAGTTCGATATAAAATAGAATTGAAATTGGTAAAATAATAGAGTAAGCTGACTTCAGTATCAATTAGAATTAGAATTGATCGACCCAATAATTATAATTAGAACCATTAAGTAAGGGTAATTAAGTAATTTCAGCAAGTACCGACCGACCAACTACCAAATTTTTAATGTTTCATCTATTATAATATAAGCTTTTAATGTTTCGTCTATTATAATATATTACTAGCTTAAAACCCGTGCGATGCACGGATCGCACGGATTTTTTTTAATATTATACAATTGTTTAAAATTTTTCGAATTCAATTCTTAATTTTATTCATTTAAAACTTTAAATGATATGACATCATAATAATTATATTAGTAGACGTATATGTTCATAACGTTTTAGAATATTTAAACTTATTTAAAGTGATAGCAATAGTAAGGGCAAAATGTTATTATAACGAAATTATTATTTTATTGTGGGTAAAAAACATAATTTCTCCATCATGTTGGGACCTTAAAAAAATATAATTTTAGCACGGTGATTACTTAATCGATTAACTATAATTCTATAAAAGATATTTGAAAAAGACAATATTACTGATTGAACGATATAGTTTTACTGATAATTCTATGTGTATTTTCAAAAATTAATATTTATGTTTTAATTAAAATTTATTTTTTTTTTAGTTCACATCAATAGGATACGAATTATATTTAGTCTAATATTAATTTGATTTATCTCGGATAAGTGGTTTATATTATTTTATTTTAGTCAGATGCCCAATACACCGACCAAATCAAATTAATTACTTTAATTTTAATTTTAATTTTTTTAAAGTGTGGATCAATAATATAATTTTGTTTTAGACTGAATAATTAGTATATATGAATTTATTTTTGTTGGTCGAATTATATTTTTATTTTAGTTTTGTGTGAGTCTGAATCAATTGTATAATATATTTTTTTTGTCCTGGATAAATAAAATATATTATTTTATTTATCGAAGTTTATTAGTATAATTTTTTAGGAGAATTGATAGTATTATTATTTCATATTAGCCCGATTCACATTATATATCAACGAAATCTTAATAATTATATATAGTTTGCTTAAATTTAATTTAGCCCGAAGTAGCAAATTAGAATAATATAGAACTCTATATGAATTAAAATATAAATTGATAGAGGAAGTTGAATTTAATATAAATTATAATGATATATAGAGTTCGATAAAAAATAAAATTGAAATTGGTAAAACAATAGAGAAAATTGACTTCAATATCAATTAAAATTAGAATTGATCAACCTAATAATTAGAATTAGAATAATTAAGGAAGGGTAATTAAGTAATTTCAGCAAGTACCGACCGACCGACTCACAAACTTTTAATGTTTCGTCTACTATAATATACTAGTTTAAAACCCGTACGATGCACGGATCACACAATTTTTTTAACATTATATAATTTTTTTAAAAAGTTTTGAAGTCAATTTTTAATTTTGTTCATTTAAAACCTTAAATAATATGATTTCATAATATTTATATTATGAGACGTATATGTTCATAACTTTTTAGAACGTTTAAACTTATTTAAAGTGATAGCATTGGTAAGGATAGAAATGTTATTGTAACGAAATTATTATTTTATTGAGGGTAAAAATATAATGTCTTCGTTATGTTAAAAAAAATATTAATTTAGCATAGTCATTAATTAATCGATTAACTATAACTCTATAAAAGATATTTGAAAAAGATAATATTACTGATTGAAAGATATAATTTTATTGATAATTCTATGTGTATTTTATATAACAACTAAATCTTGATAATTATATTTAGTTTGTTTAAATTTAATTTAGTCGAAGTAACAAATTAGAATAATATAAAACTCGATATGAATTAAAATATAAATTGGTAGAAGAAGTTGAATTTAATATAAATTATAATGATATAGGGTTTGATATAAAAAAAATTGAAATTGGTAAAGTAATAGAGGAAGTTGACTTTAATATTAATTAGAATTAGAATTAATCAATTAACTATAACTCTATAAAGGATATTTGAAAAAGATAATATTACTGATTGAATGATATAATTTTATTAATAATTCTATGTGTATTTTATATATCAACTAAATCTTGATAATTATATTTATTTTGTTTAAATTTAATTTAGTCGAAGTAACAAATTAGAATAATATAGAACTCGATATGAATTAAACTATAAATTGGTAGAAGAAGTTGAATTTAATATAAATTATAATGATATAGGTTTTGATATGATATAAAATAAAATTGAAATTGGTAAAATAATAAAGAAAGTTGACTTTAATATAAATTAGAATTAGAATTGATCGACCCAATAATTAGAATTAGAATAATTAAGTAAGGGTAATTAAGTAATTTCAGTAAGTACCGAACGATCGACTACCAAATTTTTAATGTTCCGTCTATTATAATATAGATAGACTAGCTTAAAACCCATGCAATGCACGGATCGCACACATCGAACAGATTTTTTTTAATATTATATAATTTTTTTTAAAAAAATTGAATTGAATTTTTAATTTTGTTCATTTAAAACTTTAAATAATATGACTTTATAATAATTATATTAGTAGACGTATATGTTCATAACTTTTTGAAATATTTAAACTTATTTAAAGTGATAACATTGGTAAGGAGGGAAACATTATTATAACGAAATTATTATTTTATTGAGTGTAAAAATATAATGTGTTCATTATGTTGGTACCTTAAAAAATATTATTTTAGCATGTTGATTACTTAATCGATTAATAGTAATTCTATAAAAGATATTTGAAAAAGACATTATTACTCATTGAATGATATAATTTTATTGATAATTCTTTGTGTATTTTTTTAAAAAATAATATTTATGTTTTAATTAAAATTTGATATTTAGTTCACATCAATATAATACGAATTATACTTACTCTAATATTAATTTTATTTATCTCTGATCAATGGTTTATATTATTTTATTTTAACATGATGCCCAATACGTCGACCAAATCAAACTAATTATTTTTAGTTTAGTTTTAATTTTTTAAGTGTGGATCAATAATATAATTTTATTTTAGACTGAATAATTATTATATATTATTTTATTTTTATTGGTCGAATTGTATTTTTATTTTAGTTTGTGTTAGTCTGAATCAACTGTATATTATATTTTTTATACTGGATAAATAAAATATATTATTTTGTTTATCCAAGTTCATTTGTATAATTTTTTTAGGAGAATTGATAATATTATTATTTTATCTTAACCCGATTCACATGACATATCAACTAAATCTTAATAATTATATTTAGTTTGCTTATTAATTTATCCCGAAGTAACAAATTAGAATAACATAAAACTCGATATGAATTAAAGTATAAATTGGTAGAAGAAGTTGAATTTCATATAAATTATAATGATATAGAGTTTGATATAAAATAGAATTGAAATTGGTAAAGGAATAGAGAAAGTTGACTTTAATATCAATTAGAATTAATATTAGTAGACGTATATGTTCACAACTTTTTAGAATATTTAAATTTATTTAAAGTAATATCATTGGTAAGGAGGGAAACGTTATTATAACGAAATTATTATTTTATTGTGGGTAAAAATATAATGTCTTCATTATATTGGGACCTTAAAAAATACTCCCTCCGTCCCGATCAATTCTTTACGTTTGGTTTGGGCACGGAGACTAAGAAATATGTATAAAGTAGTGAAAAAGAGAAAGAAATGTGAGTGAAGTAGTGTGACCCATTGATTTTTAATATATAAAAAGGAGATAGTTGAGTAAAAGTAGTGTGAAAAGGGAGAAAAAGTGGGAAAGTGTGGGACTCATTAACTATTTTTGATAAGTTTTGAAATGTAAAGAATTGGATGGAACATCCAAAAAGGAAAGTGTAAAGAAATGGGTGGGACAGAGGGAGTATTATTTTAGCATGTCGATTACTTAATCGATTAATATTAATTCTATAAAAGATATTTAAAAAGACAATATTAGTGATTGAACGATATAATTTTATTGATAATTCTATGTGTATTTAAAAAAATTATGTTTTAATTAAAATTTGATTTTTAGTTCACATCAATAGGATACGAATTATACTTAGTCTAATATTATTTTGATTTATCTCGGATCAGTGGTTTATATTATTTTATTTTAGACTGAATAATTATTATATATTATTTTATTTTTGTTGGTCGAATTGTATTTTTATTTTATTTTGTGTTAGTCTGAATCAATTGTATAACGTAGTTTTTTTATATTGGATAAATAAAATTTATTATTTTGTTTATCCAAGTTCATTTGTATAATTTTTTTTGGACTGATAGAATTATTATTTTATCTTAGTCCGATTCACATGACATATCAACTAAATCTTAATAATTATATTTAGTTTGCATATTAATTTATCCCGAAATAACAAATTAAAATAACATAGAACTCGATATGAATTTAAATATAAATTGGTAGAAGAAGTTGAATTTAATATAAATTATAATGATATAGAGTTCAATATAAAATAGAATTAAAATTGGTAAAGAAATAAAGGAAGTTGACTTTAATATTAATTAAAATTATAATTGATCGACCCCAATAATTAGAATTGAAATAATTAAGTAATGGTAAATTAAGTAATTTTATCAAGTACCGTACCGACCGATCGACTACCAAATTTTTAACGTTTCGTCTATTATAATTTAGTATTAACAGAAAGTATAGATATATAGTATAGATTTTTTTTTGAATAAGATATATAGTATAGATAGATAATATATATTTATATTAGAATAATATATATTTATATTAGATTCAAAGACTCTTCCTCGTTATACTTGTCGTCCAAGATCCTTCAAAGGAAAGAAAATACTTGGCGTCCAAGAAAGAAGGCAACTAGCAATATTACTTTTGACACGCAGAAAACGGACCCTGTAACCCAACCCCATTAAAACCTATAAAAACCCCTAAAAGGCTTTTCTCACGTTCTCTACTCAGCCGCAGCAACCGCAGATAGAGAACTCGACGCCGAACAAACTCTCTCTCCGTATGCCTCTCTCTCTCTCTTATTCATTACTTCTGTATGTGTGTGTGATTTTAAAGTCGATTTATAGGTGAATATTTGCAATTTACTTGTACATGTTTCGTAGTTGAATGAATGATGTTATGCTTCTGCCCTAGGGTTTTAAGTCACTAGGGCGTTTTGTTGTTTTAATTTTAAATTCGAGCTTTAGTTTATATTTGAATTACAGGAATTAAAAAATTAATAATGATTTAGAAATATTTTATTGTTTGGATGAATAATTTACTCCGTTATTGTTTTGATGAATAATTGTACTCAATTTAGCGGATGATGAGTTTCGTAATTAACGAGTCAAATAGCTCCACTTTTGAACACTGAACATTATTTGGTAGAGGATTGATGTAATTTTCAATAATGCCTGGTTTGTTTGATGTAGTTTTCCGTGTCTTACATTGTTTAGATTTTAATTTTATAATAACGAAGTGTCTAAAAATTCATTTAGATATTTCCTTTTGAAATAGGGAGAGTATATAGAAATTGGTTCTGTTATATCATGTGTTTGAGTTTAGTGATTCGATTTTTTCTTATAGCAATGTTCTTATATTGTTTCTCGTGTAGGTTTGTCCACTACTTGCTTTACTCCCATTGATAAATATGGATGGAACAATTGAAGAAGCAACCAAAGCTGTTGCAGGATTATCTGTTGGCAATTCTACTGCTCAGCCAGAGGCAGGAGCAGCTCTGAGCAAGAAGTAATGTTCAAACTGTTTTTTGCATTCACTCATACACAGCTTAATTAGCACAACTGTGCAGGGAAAACAAGTACCTTAAGAACACAAGCCTGCTTCATTTACCTGATTTCTATCTTTTGAAATAATACAACTTCAATATTTTTAGTGCTTTGAAGAAAGAATTGAAGAATAAGCAGAAAGAGGAGGAACGGCGACGGAAAGAGGAGGAGAAGGCAAAGAAGGTACATTTTTAATTGTTGAATCCTACGAGATAATTTGATGGTTTTCAATTTGAATGTTAAATGGAAACGTATGAGCTATAATAACACACTATGTATCCAAGTGGTGCTTGTATTGTGGAGTTGTAATATTGAAGAAGATTATTTAAGTTTAATATTCCTTATCGGTGTTTTTCTGTGTACCTAGTTTTCTACCATTTCTGAACCGAGACCATAGATAGATTCCTTCGATAACAGTGTACAAAGCAAGTTCTGAGTTTCATATGATGGCTGGCTTTACCCAATTCTTTGATGGGTTATAAGGTTTCTTTGTTTTTCCAGGCTGCTGCCGTTCCAAGCTCTTATGCACAAAAGTCCTTGGCAGCCGATGAGACGACATGGACCCGACGGTACGTAATGTTATTGGATTATTTTCTCTGCATTGTGGCTGCTGTCTTTAAATAATTTGTAGCTTGATTTTTGAGTTACATATTGGCAGGAGCACAAATTATGGAAATGATCGATCAAAGTAATAATATATAGGTTTCGTGGCTAAAAGATTAATATGTCTAGTGTATACATTTTTACATCTTAAGATATGTTTGAGATCCTAGTGGATGTTGTATCTTTTTCCTAATAATAATTAATTAAACTTGAGTATCTCTTTTGTTTCGACTAGTAAATTAAAAGTTTTATTAAGTTTTCCCTGTTTCTTTCATGCAGCAATATCTTGAAAAGAGGAGTAAAGCACTTTCTGCCCTTAAAACCGCTGGAGTAAATCCATATCCTCACAAGGTCCATGTCTCAATGTCTGTCATACGTGGAGAAGTATTCTGGCCTAAATTCTGGGGAACATTTGGAGAATGTCGAAATATCACTTGCAGGTGCATTAAAATTGCAAATGTTATATTAGTAAGTGATTTTTTTCTTTGTTAAATTTCAAGTTGTTGTAATTGACAGGGCGAATTATGAACAAGAGGTCATCATCGTCAAAACTTTTATTTTATGACTTGCATGATGAAGGTGCCAAAGTCCAACTAATGACCGATGCAAGGTACATAATATTAAAAAACGCTCTACGGTATTGTTACCTTGATTCTTGTACATTTGTGATATTAGTGATCACAGTCACATAATATTAATGTTCTTTATTATTTTATTTTGTTCAGTAGGATATCTGACTTGAGTGAATCTGAATTTGCAAAGTTCCATGGTGGTGTAAAGCGTGGAGATATTGTTGGGGTTGTTGGGTTTCCAGGTATGAGGTGTTTCTACTTAACTCTACATAATCAATGAAGATGTGCTGAATTTCATTTCTTAATCTTAATGTTATGTGAATTATATCCGGACGCGGTCAAACATCTAGTATTAATGTTAAGATTAATACTATAACATTATGCCAGTCATGTACTTCATGCCATGTCATGTGCTGAATTTGATTCGTAACAAAGATTGTTAAGAGGCTTGCATGTCATGTACTTTATGCCAGTCTTCATTGTAACAGTTGGAGATCTAATGTGATTGATGAAAATATGTAAATTCAAAGTGATTTTTCTTTAAAGTTCTTTCCATATCTGTGATTTCCAGGTAAAAGCAAAAGGGGGGAGCTGAGTATGTTCCCAAAATCATATGTAGTGCTGTCTCCCTGTCTGCATATGATGCCACGGCAGAAACCTGCCGCTAGTTCTGATATTGAGAGTGTGAAGGTAAGAACTATATTCTGGTTGATTCTATGTTTTGTTTTTAAATTACTGCATAACCTAAGACTTGCTGTTCCTGTACAGAAAATTGATGCTTGGATTCCGGGAAGTGGCAGAAACCCTGAAACTTATGTTTTAAAGGATCAGGTACGATTATAGTCCTGGCCAAGTCTGTGGATTGTCTCTCCCGATGTGCTCTTTCTCTTTTATAGACTATATTCTTCCATGACAGGAAACTAGATATCGTCAACGGTATCTGGATTTGATGTTGAACTCAGAGGTGAGACACATATTCAAGACCTGTAAAGATGTCATTTCTTATGTTAGACGATTCCTTGACAATCTTGATTTTCTGGAGGTATGTTGCTTTCCCATATTAGTGTAATTTCTTTGATTGCTAGCTCTTTCACTGCTCTACCTTGTTTCTTTTTCATGGTTTAATGGTAATTTTTGCTTAAAGGTTGAAACACCTACGATGAACATGATTCCTGGAGGAGCAGCTGCACGTCCATTTGTGACCCATCACAATGAACTGAACAAGAGACTTTTTATGCGTATAGCACCGGAGCTTCATTTGAAGGAACTTGTTGTTGGTGGACTGAACCGTGTTTATGAAATAGGGAAACAGTTCAGAAATGAAGGGATTGACCTGACTCATAACCCCGAGTTCACTACATGCGAGTTCTATATGGCTTTTGCAGACTACAATGACCTGATGGAGATGACAGAAAAAATGTTGAGCGGCAAGTTTGTATTAAATTTATGTGTAAATGTTGTTTTTTATACTTTCAAATTTTTAAACGTTATGTATTCTCTTTCTTCTTTGCAATCTGGAACAGGAATGGTCAAGGAACTGACCGGAGGTTATAAAGTTAGATATCATGCAAATGGCTTAGAGAATGAAGCAATTGAAATCGATTTTACTCCGCCTTTCAGGTGTGGAACTAATGTATAATTTTTTATTTTTTTTTGCTACTTGCTGAAATGAAAGTGAGCATAGAAAAGCTTACTAGTTTTTGAATTTTGCAGAAGGATTGATATGATTGAAGATTTGGAGAAGATGGCTGGTCTCAGCATTCCTAAGGACCTCGCTAGTGATGAAGCCAACAAATATTTAGCTGAGGCGTGCACAAAGTTTGAGATTAAATGCGCGCCTCCTTTAACAACTGCTCGTTTGTTGGATAAAGTAATTATACATAACCTTCTTCAATTTAGCATATTATATTTATTGACATGTATGCCAAAGTTTGGCCTTGCGATATTTCTTGCTTGATTGTAAATATATGTTGAATCAGCCCAGTGCAAACTAAAATAAGCTGCATGAGGGCATCATAGTTCATGCTTCTAGTTCCTCATCATTTGGAATTAAATTGTTCAAGGTAAAATTTTGGCCTATCATTAGAATATAACTGTCGTACTGTCTTTTTTTTGCAGCTTGTGGGGCACTTTTTAGAAGAGACTTGTGTGAACCCTGCTTTCATCATAGATCAACCTGAGATAATGAGTCCTCTTGCGAAGTGGCATAGATCCAAGCCAGGGTTGACCGAACGATTTGAACTATTTATCAACAAACATGAAGTATGTGACACCTGTTTATGCAATATGCCCTATCCCTATTGTCTATAAAAATTCAAATGAAAAGGATGGCTGATTTACGCTTCAACTTCTTTGAAATAACTTTGCAGCTTTGCAATGCTTACACGGAGTTAAATGATCCAGTGGTACAGCGCCAACGGTTTGCGGACCAACTAAAGGTATTACATATCAAATAGCTTATTTTCAGTGACGATATCTGGAATTTCTTTTAATATTTTTTTATCTCAGGATCGTCAATCAGGTGATGATGAAGCGATGGACTTCGATGAAACAATCTGCACAGCTCTTGAATATGGACTACCTCCAACAGGAGGCTGGGGAATGGGCATTGATCGGCTTGTAATGTTGCTAACGGATTCACAGAATATCAAGGTATGTCAGCTAATTAAGCAACTAAGCTTTATTTGTTCCCTTCTTTTGTTACCTTACTTTTTTGTATGTTTTATGAACAGGAAGTTATCCTCTTTCCAGCCATGAAACCACAGGATGAACCTCCAGTTAAAACCCCATGAAGACCCTATTTGGATGGGAGGTTGAAAAAGGAGAGGTTGGGTTAGAATGGGTTAGGTTAGGTTGGGATGGGGTGAGTTGTATTAAGGTTGAACCCTCCTATCATTTGCATGAAAGGTTTTGTGTTGATGATTGGATACAGGGGTGCTTAAGCAAAATAAAAAAGAAATATATTTATTTTAAAATAATAAAGATAAGTCTTTTACTTTTAAAATCTTAGAACTCAAATTTTTAAAGATTTTGTTTACAAAAGTTTAAATTTGGAAAACTAGAAAAACTATTAACGAATAATTGAATTACTTCCTCATTTAATATTCATGTTTGTTCCTCATTTTCAAGTAAAGATATTTTATTTTAAAAAGAAGAATTATTTTTAAAGTAGTACATCAGACTTCTAAACCTGATTAATAACATAAATTATGTTCTCCCTTAGTTTTTTCATATATCATCTGACTTTTTTGTACACAATTCTAAGTCATTTGATTGTATGGATAAAATAATATTTTTTAAAATTTTCATTTTGTAAATTAAAGTTTTAGTTATATAATTTTTTAAAAATTAAAATATTATTCTAACTATACAGTCAAATATTTAGAAGTGTGAACATAAAAGTCAAACATCACTAAAAACCATATACTAAATTATACTAATAACAAACTAAATTATACTTCATTTGTCCCATTAAATTTTATATATTATTTTTTGATAAGTTTTTCAATGTTCTTTAAACTATAACACCATAATATTTTTTAAATTTCTTTTTCTGAATAAAAGTTTTATATTTAAACTTTTATTTTTTAAAAAAAATTAAAAATATCATGTATAACTTATGAAAACCTCGAAATACATTTAAATAGTGAACTTATAAAATATGTTGAGACGGAGGGAGTACTAATAATAATTAAAGTAAATTAGAAGTACAGGTAGGTAGTGGTACACTTTTACAATAAACAACTGATTTTTATAAAAATATAAAAATAAATGATAATGAGAAACAGCCTTGCAGGGTCAGAAAGTGGGTTGCCCGTGCTTAGATAAGGGTGGGTTTTTCATATATTATTATAATAGCTAATAATTTGTATAACAAATAAAATAGATAACTAATTAATAAATTGAATTATAAATATATATTTTTAAATGGTCTAAAATAATAATAAAAGTATTATACTATATATAAATATCTAATACAAGCAACAATTATCTTAATAAAAATAAATATAAGTAACAATTAAGAAATCATCTGTTAATCAAGTTAAAGTAGAATCATTTTTTATAAAAAATTGAAATATGTTAGTTTGATTTAAAATATTTTCGAATAGATGATTTTATTTTTATCTTATAAAATAAGAAACACATTTAGATAATATTTAACTATGAATATTACATGTGTTTTATTTGTTTTAAAAAATTTAGAATACATCAATCCAATAAAACATAAAAACAAGAAAGAAATATAATAATAATAATAATAATAATAATAAAAACTATTATAATTTCAAATTGGATGCAAATTTAATAAAATACATTATATACTATACTTATTTAATTTATTATAATATTCCATTATAATACTTAATAATCTGTATAACAAATACCATATGTAATTAATTAAGAAATTAAACTATAAATACACATTCTTAAATGATATCAAATAATATTAAAAATATTATACATAATACAAGTAACAATTATTTTAATAAAAATAAATCTAAGTAAGAATTAACAAATTATTTTTTAATTAGGTTAAAATTGATCATTTTTTTAAAAATATTTGGAATGGATAAATTTGAAAAAAAAATTAAAAGGATAATTTCAATTTTTATCGTATAAAATAAGAAACACAATTAGATTATATTTGGATATAAATATATCAAGCATTTTGTTTCATTTTGTAAATGGGAAAAATTACAGATTGTCTTTTAATAAATTTTGAGTACATAATTTTATAAAACATAAAAATTAGGAAGAAATATAATAATACTCATAAAAAATAATCTAAATCAAAATTGAAAAATAAACTATTTAAATAAATTTAAAAGTACTCTGACAATAAAATGTAAAGTATTTTTTTACAAAGTCATTACTAGAACCGAAAAATTATGAAATATTGTCACGAACACAGCAAGATGCAACTCTTACCGATTGTCCTTTAAAAAATTTAGAGTACATCAATTCAATAAAAAATAAAAATGAGGAAGAAATATAATAATAATAATATTAATAATAAAATTATTTCAATTTAAAGTTAAAATACAAATCTAATAAAATATATTATATATTATATATATTTCATCTAATAATCTGTATAACAAACACAATACGTAATTAATTAAGAAATTAAACTATAATTACATATTCTTAATTGATATAAAATTATATTAAAAATATTTTATATATAATACAAATAACAACTATCTTAATAAAAATAAATCTAAGTAAAAATTAACATCAGATTAAATTAGATCATTTTTTTAAAAAATGCAATGTATAAGTTTGTCTTTTAAAAAATTTAGAGCACGTGAATCTTATAAAATTAAAGGAAAAATTATAATTTGTCTTTTAAAAAATTTATAGCCCATGGATCCTATAAAACATAAAAATTTAGGAAAAAATATAATAATAATAATAATAAAATTATTACAATTCAAAATTGAAATAGCAATCTAATAAAATATATTTAAATATACTATTCATCTTCAACCCTGAATCCAAACAAACCCGAAGAGTCTAAGATAACCAGCAGTGGTTACTGGTGTTATTATATATTCCAACTTTGACATGTAACTTTTTTTTTTGTTTCTCATATTAAGTCTTGTATTCGTCACACTTTCATTTGTGAAATTTTCTTCTATTGTCATTGGTGCATTTATAACAAAGTATGTGAATGAGAGTTGGAACAAAATGATTTTAGAATGAAATTTGCATAGAAAATACTACATTAATAGAGTCCATTGAATTGGATACTAAATGCTTACTTTTTAGCGATGGAATAATGTGCGAGTTATAGGCCTATGTTTGTGCGTGTAGATGTAGCATTTGGGCAATGATTATATCGGGGTATAAAATTAATTTTCAAAATAGTTACAAAATAAAATGTGTTACATTTTTATTGGTTAAATATAAATGAATTATCCTTAGATTCTCATTAATAATATTATTTAATTTATTTTATTCTGACACATCACCCTGCCATGTAAGTTTGTAACAATATTTTATAATGCTGATGTTTTTAGCATTACATTAGGATTAGGAAGCAGCAAAAGATTCTTTATTATTATTATTATTATTATTAACAAAGAATATATCAATACAATTGTAGATTAAAAATCCTTCTAAATAAATTAAATCAGTTAACTTATACCACTTTAGTCTCTATTTAAATGCTCTTTAAAGTAAAATTTCATTAAAATTTACAAAATTTTGGTCACAATCTTACATTTGTTGTAATTATAAAAATAAAGCTAAGGCATACATGTAATAAAAAAACAAATCAAAAGTTCTTGTAAATGAATGTATGCATTGAGAGCAAAGCCTAGTAAGTTGGGTTGGGTTTGTTTCTAGAAATTACATCAGTTTCCCCATTCAACTTACAAGCATATTTTAATTTTTTATCAAACACACCAGGGTAAGTGGGCTTTTAAGCCCAATATCTACTGGGTTGCTAAACATCAACGATATATATAGGTGTATAGATGAGAACAAAAATGCAGTTCACGTAAAGGGATGACACAAATCAAGTCTTCACATGAAAATAGCTTCTTGGCAAAAAAGTAGACTAGCTAGCTTATCCTTTTTTATCGTAATAATGGTTGATTCATGTGTTTGGTTGCTTTCTAGTTCAAGTCAATTTCTAATGTAATTATAGGAAGAGAACAATGACGATATTAGTAATCACCCCTAATCAATGTATTTGTTGTCGTATTAAATTCGAAATTTCGCCAATGTTTCCCGAATATGAATATGAAGAACCCTAATCAATGTATTTATTGTCATATTAAATTTGAAGTTTAGCCAATATTTCCTAAATATGAAGATTTTGAGATTTGTTTGGCACGATTTCCTTTTTTAACTAAACCAGTTTAAAACATGTGCAATGCACGGGTTCTCATTAATTTAAATTTTTATTTATTTAATTATATGATAATTCTAATAAATTTAAATAATTAAATAATTATAGTTTTATAATAAAAAATAAGTTAATTAGGAATGAGCTATGATCGTAATTTAGGAGGATAATTAGATTATGTCTAATAGTTTAATAATTTAGTATTTTAGTTGTTGTATAATACTCGAGCTAAAACAAGAGAATAACCGCTAAACTAAATCATATTTATTCCGTTATAATAGTTCATTATAAATAAAATAAAAATATCATATCAAATAACATTTTTCTCAAATTATGTGACATAATATTAATCATACTTTAGTGTACGGACACATTTAAATAATTCAAATTAAAATCCGGTCTTCGTCTAAACAGCAGATCGTTTAACAGAGTAGATTGTTATGGGATTACTGTCTCAGGTATTGAAATATCTTGTCTTCGGTATTTCATATTATTCGGTATTTCATATTTTGCATGTTAAGTTTACAAGTAGCGGTAAAATTCGTGCGAGACACGGTTTATATATATCGAAATATTATTTCAAACGAATTTATGCTTGTAAAAAACTAATTTTTGAATACTATAAATGATATTTTAATTTTATTTTATATTTGCATAGCAATTAGGTGATAATGAATAATATATTTTTATAAATTTGATTACATCTCGTAAATTTAAATAAATGAAAATGTGATGATATGAAGTTAATCACTAAATTTTCTTACTTTTTTTCATACATATCGTTAAAGTTGGATTAGATAATTTAAGTGGCGAAAAGTTTATTTTTTGTAGTAGAGTTCGATTCTCGCTCACCTGGTCAATTTTGAGATTAGATACTTATTGTAAGACATATAAACCTAATTACTGAGAAAATCAAAACTTTATTGTTATAATAAAAATATTTGAAGTTTATTTGCAGGGATATGCATCGGGTTATTTTGGGGTCGAGAAATGCAATCACCGCCCTCGAACCCTAAACGGGGATTTTTTTTCCTCTCAGCTCCCCGTCCGAACGGGAATTCCCGCGGTATTCGAGAAATAATTAAAAATAATAATATTATATTTTTAATAAAGTTTATGATTAAAAATAATATACTAACTCGCGTAAAAACCCGTGCGAGGTACAGATCTGTTTATATACTAAAATATTTTTTCTCGCACATGTCAGTTTATATAATTAAATAATTGTTTTATGAACTTTTATATATATGAAAATATTTTTGTAACTAAGAAATGGTAAAAACAAATATTTTGAATTTATCTTAATTTTCTATAATAATCTTTAAATACCTTTTTTATTTTGATAAGAACATGGATGTATCATATAAGTAAACTTGTGCGCTTTTATTGAAATAATCGTATATTTATAAAGTTGGTCATGTATTATATGTTTGGAACCAAAAATATCATATAATATATATTCTCAAAGTTCTCTAATTTAATACACATTCGTACTCGATCATAAACTAATTAAACATACTCAATAACTCCATATCTCGATCCAATTAAACATAAATCCGAATAAAAATTCTGAAAAATAAAATCAAAACATGCATACCAATATTCAAACCTGAACATATAATTGAACTCACATCCTTTAATTTACATCAAAACCGAGCTAATTAAGTTAATAACGAAAACAACTTTTTTTGAAAATTTCAACTATATCACATGCAACTTGTTTTTTTATAACAAACAAAAGGAATTAAAAAAATTTCAGATTGAACGAACTTAACATCTTCTTATCATAAAATCTAGGGTTTTTTTCATAAATACCCAAGTTTTACAAATTTTTTGTAGAAATACTGATATGTTTTTAAACAAATTACAAAAATACTATCTTTCAAAAAATATTTGCAAAAATACGGAGGTTTTATTTGCAACCATATCTGCAACTGCTAGTAACCATATATGCAGCCACAAATGCAAATTTGAAAAAATGTGTTGAAAATTACATTTAGTTGCAGAATAAGTTGTCCAGGTAGTTGCAAATGCCAAAAAATGAATGTCTCTGCGGTCCAATACTAATACCAGAAAAGCAACATGAAATCAACTAAAAACAACCCAAAATCAACTAAAAATAATCAAACCCACTCACCAAAAATTTCAATCTAATAATCAATTTCATCTTTTTTCCATCCAAACACGCCCTTAAATTTTTCTTCAATTAACCATGGGCGGTTCGCAAATCCGCGAAGGTCTCGAACTCTCCGACTACAAATCCAATTCCGACTATCAAACCGGCGCCGCTGTCGATGATGATTACGTCTTCAAATGCACATATAAAAACGTCTTCAAATGCACATATAAAAAATATTAAGATAGCGGAATAGAGAGATATTTACCACAAAACATATATTTTATTCATTATTTTATACAGGCTTAAAACTCATGCGATACACGGATCACCCTGATTTTTTATATATTATATAATTCTAAATTCTAGATTTTAATTTTATATAAAACTTTAAATGATATGACTTAATGATAATTATATTAGTAGATGTATATGTTCATAACTTTTTATAACATTTAAACTTATTTAAAGTGATAGCATTGTATTGCTGGGGAAATATTATTATAACAAAATTATTATTTTATTATGGGTAAAAATATAATGTCTCCATTATATTGAGACCTTAAAAAATATTATTTTAGTATGATGATTACTTAATCGATTAACTATAACTCTATAAAAGATATCTGAAAAAACAATATTACTATTTGAACGATATAATTTTATTGATAATTCTATGTGTATTTTTTAAAAAATAATTTTTATGTTTTAATTAAAATTTGATTTTTTAGTTCACATCAATAGAATCAGAATTATAATTAATTTAATATTAATTTAATTTATCTCCTATAAGTGATTTACATTATTTTATTTTAGTCTGATGCCCAATACACCGACGAAATAAAACTAATTATTTTTAGTTTATTTTTTTTAAAATCTGGATCAATAAGATAATTTTGAATTATACTAAATAATTAGAATATATGATTTTATTTTTGTTGGTCGAATTGTATTTTTATTTTAGTTTTGAGTTATTTTGAATTAATTGTATAATGTATTTTTTTTATCCTGAATAAATAAAATATATTATTTTGTTTATCCAAGTTCATTAGTATAATTTTTTTAGAAGGATTAATAATATTATTATTTTATCTTAGCCCGAGTCACTTTACATCAACTAAATCTTAATAATTATATTTAGTTTGTTAAAATTAAATTTAGCCTAAAGTTACAAATTAGAATAATATAGAATTCGATTTAAAATTTAAATTGGTAGAAGAAATTGAATTTAATATAAATTATGATGATATAGAGTTCGATATAAAATAAAATTGAAATTGGTAAAACAATAGAGGAAGTTGACTTCAATATCAATTAAAATTAGAATTGATGGACCCAATAATTTGAATTAGAATAATTAAGTAAGGCTAATTAAGTAATTTCATCAAGTACCGACCGACCAACTACCAAAATTTTAATGTTTCGTCTATTATAATATACTAACTTAAAACCCGTGCGATGCATAATTCCTTAGATTTTTTTAAATATTGTATATATTTTTTTAAATTTTTTTAATTCAATTCTTAATTTTGTTCATTTAAAATTTTAAATGACATGACTTCATAATAATTATAACAGTATACGTATATGTTCATACCTTTATAGAATATTTAAACATATTTAAAGTGATAGCATTGGTAAGGGGGAAATGTTACTATAAGAGAATTATTATTTTATTGAGGGTAAAAATATAATGTCTCCAATATGTTGGAACCTTAAAAAATATTATTTCAAAATGGTGATTACTTAATCGATTAACTATAATTTTATAAAATATATTTGAAAAAGACAATATTACTAATTAAACAATATAGTTTTATTGATAATTATATGTGTATTTTAAAAAAAATAATATTTATGTTTTCATTAAAATTTGATTTTGAAGTTCACATCAATAGAATACGAATTATACTTAGTTTAATATTAATTTCATTTATTTGGGATCAGTGTTTTACATTATTTTATTTTAGTTCGATGCCCAATACACCGACCAAATCAAACTAATTACTTAAGTTTAATTTTTTTTAAAGTCTTGACCTATAAGATTATTTTGTTTTAGACTGAATAATTAGTATATATAATTTTATTTTTGTTGGTCGAATTGTATTTTTAATTTAGTTTTATGTTAGTCTGAATCAATTGTATATTATATTTTTTTATTTTGGATAAATAAAATATATTATTTTGTTTATCCAAATTCATTAATATTAATTTTTTTAGGAGGATTGTTATTATTATTATTTTATCTTAACTCGATTCACATGATATATAAACTAAATCTTAATAATTATATTTAATTTGTTTAAACTTAAGTTAGCCCGAAGTAACTAATTAGAATAATATAGAAATCGATATGATTTAAAATATAAATTGATAAAAAAAGTTGAATTTAATATAAAATTATAATGATATAGAATTCGATATAAAATAGAATTGAAATTGGTAAATCAATAGAGGAAGTTGATTTCAATATCAATTAGAATTAGAATTGATCGACCCGATAATTAGAATTAGAATAATTAGGTAAGAATAATTAAGTAATTTCAGCAGGTATCGACCGACCAACTAACAAACTTTTAATATTCCGTCTATCATAATATAGTACAGATAGATAGTATAGAAGTATAAATATGAGGGAACTCCAATAGAAACTAATTTAAGATAGAAACTAGAAACCAAATATTTTTGTTTAATATTACTTCGAAATATAATACATATGATATGTAAATCGATCGCTGAGAGATGGAAAAAAAATACAGTGAAGTCGAATTTTAGAAAAAAATTACCGTTTGAGGGGAAAAATCAAATTAAAAGCGTAGGGAAAAACTGAGATTGTGTGTGGGAGGGTGTAGATTAGTTAGGTTGGGTGTTGTGTTTTTAGAGGTACGATTAGATTAAATTAATATAATAACTTAGATTAGTTTTTAGTTTTTATTTTTATTTAATTTCTATTTTATCATTACCGGTATAGATATAGATAGTATAGATAGTTATAATATAGTATAGATAGTATAGATATTTTTTTGAAAGTCACTATTTTTATATTATTATATTTTTCTTTGTCAGAGAAATCGTTATTTCTTCGAAAGTAGTTTAGAAATAATATTCACTTTGACCATTAGTTAGCGAGCAAGAGATTGATTTCAATTAAAATTAATGGAGTTACAATAACATCCATGATTGATCATGATTCATGATCTTAATAATACATCTTAATTAGTTTTAACGGATTTTAAATTTTAAAAATAAGAATATAAACTTATTAATGATAAATGAAAGCTGCATGTATCATAGGAAATAAAACACGTATTTTTAAAAAATTAAATTTGTCTTTTTATTTTAATTTTAGTTTATATTTAGATATTCACATTCGGGTGTCATCATTTGGGGGTTTAAAAACCCTCTTTGTCAATCTGATGATGACTATACTTCTCTCCTCAAGTCATTTACTCCTACTACTATACTACGTCTCTCTCTCTCTCTCTCTCTCTCAATCTCTCTATATAAAATTATAAATCTCGCTCGGTGAGTTTGTTCGGTGGTGCCAGGCGCTATTAACACAATGAGTCATTTAGAAGATATCAAAAACGAGACCGTTGATCTGGTATATATTTTCATCTCTTATTATGCTTCTGCACCGTTTATTTGTATGTATATGTTTATGCGCTGTGTTGATTTGTTTGATTGTCGCTGATATGCTGTTAATCGACACTATAATATCATGTATATGTGTGTATATACACTTTTCTTCATTGCTGTTAATCGATTATTGCAGATCAATTCGCCTGTATATCATTTTCTCTCTATACGTTTGTGTAGATGCATGTATCTATTTTGTTTTGTGTGTGTTTGTGTGTGTACGGATGTATTTGTATGTGTTGCGATAACACATCTCTCTCTCCCCCCCTCTCTATCTCCGTCTCTATCTCTATCTCTATCTGTCTCGTCTCTCTCACACACACATACACACATGTATGCTTTTATTTGTTGCTATTAATCAACTATTGAAAATTACACGTTGATGCAGGTAAACATATATGTGTGCTATTTTTGTGTATTTAGCGAAATATACTGTTGATTGTTGAATGTTTGTTGTTTATATTTCGATGATTTGTTATATATGATATGATATCGTAAAAGACAGAACAGACTTTACGAATCAGAGGTTCCTAGTGTGACTTTATCATATAAGCTTGCCTATCCTTGTGTTATTTCTAACAAAAACTCTCTAATAATACTTTTATTTACTATTTGTTGTTAATCCTTATTCAGGGGATATGTTGCCTACCAATATGATATCTTAAATTTGAAAATAAATGAATCAGATGTTTCTCAGGCCATAAATAGGCTTCATATTTTTTGGCGCGAATATATATACCTCTACGTTATATTATATCTACAAATTCTCTCTCTATTATTATAACAATGCTCGGTATACATAGAAAAAACAAATTGATATTTGGTGTATATATGTATATATCCTTGTATGAATTTTTATGTTCTGGATTTTAGTTAAAAATAGTATATTAATGAATGTTATTTTGATATGATAATTTAATGATTGATCCCGTAAGCAATATATTGTATTAATATTATATTGTCAATACGTTATCACAAAATTTGCTAATTTGTCCGTTTACGGACAGCTAATTGTACTCTTCAGTGGTACCCTCACTTCACTGAGGATTTGAATTTTTTAACGAGTCCTTTCTTGGATTTTTTTCTCTGTTTTGCCCTTGGAGTTTCCTATATTTCCAATATTACCCCTATACAAGACTTTTTGCGGAGCACATAGCACATTGCATATGTTTCTTTTTAAGCCGATGAGGCTACTGCTACAGGTCATCAGTCCGTGGCAGTTATTGTGCAGATTTATTTCTTCATGGGGATAGTCTTCCTGAATAAAAATTAAAAACAAAAAATTGTCAAGGGCCAATTGCATGTTATTGTGAATTTTGGTGGCAGGTTGCATTTATAATGAAATTATGTAGTGGATTTAGTAGATGAAACAAAGTTGTCAAACTTTTTTCAGTCTGTTTTAAATTTGATTTTACCTGTTTACATATATATGATAGCTAGAGATATTGTACTTAACCAATTACTTATGAATAACAGGAAAAGATTCCTATCGAGGAAGTTTTTGAGCAGTTGAAATGTACCCGGGAAGGATTATCAGGGGACGAAGGAGCCAACAGGCTTCAAATCTTCGGACCCAACAAATTAGAAGAGAAAAAGGTATTTTCATCTGTATATAACTCTTTAAATTTGATCAGTGCTGATAAGTGTCTAATAGTTTAATTAATAATAAATTACAGGAGAGTAAATTACTGAAGTTTTTCGGTTTTATGTGGAATCCACTTTCGTGGGTCATGGAAGCTGCAGCTCTAATGGCAATTGTGTTAGCTAATGGTGATGGAAAGCCTCCAGATTGGCAAGACTTTGTCGGCATCGTTATCTTACTTGTGATCAACAGCACAATTAGTTTCTGGGAAGAAAATAACGCTGGAAATGCTGCTGCTGCACTAATGGCTGGCCTGGCTCCCAAAACCAAGGTATATATCCTGACACATATATCTCAGTTATTGAAACTTGGAAATGAGCATAGAATGAAGAAAAACTACGTTGTGAATTATTAGTGCTAGCTACTGGAAATAAATGTTCACTGCACTTTTCTCATGTATCATGGTTGCTCCGACGTGCAGGTTCTTAGAGATGGTCGCTGGACTGAGCAGGACGCTGCAATTTTGGTTCCCGGAGACATAATCAGTATCAAACTAGGAGATATTGTTCCTGCTGATGCACGCCTTCTTGAAGGTGATCCTTTAAAGATTGATCAATCTGCCCTCACCGGAGAATCTCTACCAGTGACAAGAAATCCCTATGATGAAGTTTTCTCTGGTTCTACATGCAAACAAGGTGAACTTGAAGCTGTTGTCATTGCTACCGGAGTTCATACTTTCTTTGGGAAGGCTGCACACCTTGTGGACAGTACCAACCAGGTTGGTCACTTTCAGACAGTGCTCACTGCAATTGGAAACTTTTGCATCTGTTCCATAGCTGTTGGAATGCTAGTCGAGATCATAGTTATGTACCCAATTCAACACAGGAAGTATAGGGATGGAATTGACAACCTTCTTGTTTTGTTGATTGGAGGCATACCTATAGCTATGCCCACAGTCCTTTCTGTTACAATGGCTATTGGATCACACAAACTGTCAGAGCAGGGTGCCATTACAAAGAGAATGACTGCCATAGAAGAGATGGCTGGGATGGATGTTCTCTGCAGTGACAAGACTGGAACACTTACCCTTAACAAGCTGACTGTTGATAAAAATTTAATTGAGGTTTTCACAAAGGGCATTGATAAGGAGTATGTGCTACTTTGTGCTGCCAGAGCTTCTAGGACAGAAAACCAGGATGCTATTGATGCAGCAATAGTTGGAACTCTAGCTGATCCTAAAGAGGTTTGTGTTCATTTTATACCAATAACTGTTTTGTAATTAGGCCATTTGGAGATGAAATAAAAAACTAAACAGGTAAAGTCTCATTGTACACTTGCTATCATATAGGCTCGAGCTGGCATAAGGGAGGTGCATTTCTTCCCATTCAATCCTGTGGACAAGAGGACTGCCTTGACTTTTATTGATTCTGAAGGCAACTGGCACAGAGCTAGTAAGGGTGCTCCTGAACAGGTACTTCAGCGCGCACACACACACACACAAAAACACTTATATTTTATCTCTAACAAACTTTCCCTTTAATGTTTTTTCAAAAAAGATGATTTTATCATTGCTCAGTTTATTTCCTATGTGATTTCAGATATTGACCTTATGCAATTGCAAGGAAGATCTTAAAAAGAAGGTTCACACAATTATTGATAAATTTGCAGAGCGTGGATTAAGATCGTTGGCTGTCGCAAGACAGGTTTGTAATGCCACCATATTGCAGTATACCTCATTTATTAATCGTTTCTCTCATTCATCCAATTGACATTGTACCTGATGCTGCTGCTTTGGAACATTTATAGGAAGTGCCTCAGAAATCAAAAGATAGCGAAGGTGGACCATGGCAGTTTGTTGGGCTGTTGTCTCTGTTTGATCCTCCCAGGCATGACAGTTCAGATACTATACGTAGGGCTCTAAATCTCGGTGTAAATGTCAAGATGATTACTGGTAATGTAGTTGTTCGTCTTTTACTTAACAAAAAAAGTTACATATCCTGTCACTTCTTTCTTATAGTTGTTTTAACGCCTAGGTGATCAACTTGCAATTGCAAAGGAGACTGGCCGAAGGCTTGGGATGGGGACAAATATGTATCCTTCTGCTGCTTTACTGGGTCAAAACAAAGACGCATCAATTGCTTCCCTTCCTGTAGACGAATTAATTGAGAAGGCAGATGGGTTTGCCGGAGTGTTTCCTGGTATGTTTTATCTGATTGTTCTTCATGTATACGTCATTTGCTTGTTTTGGTTGTTTTACGAGTTATTGTAACTAAAATTATTTTCTTCAATTTCTAGAGCACAAATATGAAATAGTAAAGAGGTTACAGGAGAAAAAGCACATTTGTGGAATGACTGGGGATGGTGTTAATGATGCTCCTGCTCTGAAGAAGGCAGATATAGGAATAGCAGTTGCTGATGCAACAGATGCGGCACGAGGTGCTTCGGATATTGTGTTGACTGAACCTGGGCTTAGTGTCATTATAAGTGCAGTCTTAACCAGTAGAGCAATTTTCCAGAGGATGAAGAATTACACAGTTAGTTGTTCTCCTCTTCTCCCATTTGCAATTACAGTTTCTTAAATTAAACTGATTTTCATCTGGTTTTTTGGCAGATATATGCAGTCTCCATCACAATCCGTATTGTGGTATGTTATTTGATAAAATCTCAACACCATAGCACAAGGATTATAGATGTGGCAATGGGATAATTTAACCCTGTTTCCTTCTTATTTTGTAGTTTGGATTCATGTTTATTGCTTTGATATGGAAATTCGACTTTTCTCCCTTCATGGTTTTGATCATTGCTATCCTGAATGATGGTGAGACATTTTGGTCTTATTTCTCGAACATTATATTACTAGTACTGTTAGTCTTCCACTTATGTTGCCCTGCATATCTTCTATCGTTATGCAAGGCACTATTATGACAATCTCCAAGGATCGAGTAAAGCCTTCCCCAATGCCTGATAGTTGGAAGCTGAAGGAGATATTTGCTACAGGAATTGTGCTTGGAGGTTATTTGGCATTGTTGACTGTGATATTCTTTTGGTTAATTAAGGACACAAATTTTTTCCCGGTAGGAAAACTTAATTTTTTTACATATACGAATAATCATTTATAACTATATTATTGGTAATAATATCTGCAATGATTCAATAACTTTCTCTTCCCTTATGGTATAGGAGAAATTTGGCGTAAGACCTATCAGAGATAGTCCTGGTGAAATGATGTCCGTTCTTTATCTGCAAGTGAGTATTGTGAGCCAGGCTCTCATCTTTGTCACTAGATCACGCAGCTGGTCCTTTGTGGAACGTCCTGGTTTTTTATTGATCTTTGCTTTTCTAGGGGCACAACTGGTAAGAGTTGCATCCCTTCTCCCCATATAACCAATATATATCTGATCTGAGTTAAAGATGTCTTAAGAAATAACTTAGTGCTGGTTTCAGATTGCAACTCTCCTTGCTGTGTATGCAACCATGGGTTTTGCAAGAGTACACGCTTGTGGATGGGGATGGGCCGGTGTCGTTTGGTTATATAGTATTGTCTTCTATTTTCCCCTTGACATTTTGAAATTTGCCACTCGTTATGCATTGAGTGGAAAAGCTTGGCTGAACCTGCTAGAGAATAAGGTACTCTAAAAAATAATTTTGTTCACACTCCGTGTTTCTGTTCATTATCATCTCAAAATACATACGTAAAATTTTTTATTTGCCAGACTGCCTTCACCACCAAGAAAGATTACGGAAAAGAGGAGAGAGAAGCCCAATGGGCTCACGCGCAGCGAACTTTACACGGCCTTCAACCAGCAGCAGATACTGACATCTTCAATGACAAGAACAGTTACAGGGAACTATCTGAAATTGCTGAACAGGCCAAGAGACGAGCTGAAGTTGCTAGGTACGATTTTGAAAATCAACAAGTAGCAGCTTAATATAAAAGCACTACAAAGTCAAATTGTCTTTAAATGTATTCTGGAATAATTTTCTTTATTTTTTGTGTAGGCTTCGAGAATTGCACACGCTGAAGGGACACGTCGAGTCAGTGGTGAAGCTAAAAGGCTTGGATATTGACACAATTCAGCAGCATTATACAGTCTAACAAAAGCTGAAGGTGTAACAACTGAGATGGAAAAGAGCCAATTCTAATATGCATAAATTGAGAAGATGAAAGAGTGCGAGAGCCTGTTAGTAGTTTTAAAACATTAAAATGTTCTTAGATATAGTTGGAACACTTTGTGCTCTAAAATTTCAACATTAGCCTTATCTATATAATATATAAAAAATATATTAGGTAAATCTCGGAAAGGGTTTCATTTAATTTCCCTTTTTCTTTAACATGCGTAAATTTTCTGCACAAAATTCTGCATGATTATCGCATCGCATTCTTTGACAATAGATCTTTTCTGTTGTATGCTTAATTTCTTAACTCATCCTCCATGTATAAATATTGACTTGAATAGATTCTTTATGTAAAAATAGTGATACAAGGACATCTTGATACAACAATTATGAAAAGACTGCTGGGTTGTGGAAGATTATTCTGGATGCAGCCACATTGGCTCCCATGCTTTGTTGTTTTGAGTACTTAGAGGCCTGTAGGCTGAGGACATGGAACTATGTTAGAGAGATGGGTATCTTTTAAATAATTAGTTGACATAACATTTCTCGTGAACCAGAGAGACTGTTTATGGACAATAACCTGGTCACCGCATTTGCAAATTCTCACCCATTTCAGTTCAACTGTATTTTAATTAATGTTTTTCAATTTGAATGCTCTAGACAATCACATACAAGGTGCTGTTATACAGTGCATAGATACGCGAAAGTAACTTAAATTTTATTTTATTTTGACAGAAAACAGGTCTGCGAGACCTGTTTCACTGTTTGATAGTATGAAGACTTATATCTTAGAGTAACACTTCTCATAAGAGAAACAAGACAGTGAGGAGGATCAAAGGAGCTCCTAACTTAACTCGACAAGAACCTCGATGATGAAGAAACTCTCAATCACAATTAACTTTTTACCTTAAAACTGTTAGGGGGGATCCCAATGCAGTTAATTAGATTGTTGAAGAGGAATCTCAAGAGCAGGCGCCACTATTATAGCTAGTTTGGAAAAAAGATGTACAATGTCAAGGGTGTTCAAATTTTCAGACAAGGGCGAGAGACTTCAGTAAAACAACTCTACCTCAAATATAATGAGAATCAAGTGAGTTCATTGTTGAAAGCTGAAAATTTACAGGTACTATATGTTGTTCTCTACATTGTGTTTTTTACTCTATCAACTGAACGGCTGCAATTGATGGTATTTTCTCTCTCAGCTTCTGTGTAAGAGCCACGCGAACTGTCATCACTCCAGCTGCAGGACCACTGAGCCGCACTATGACAACGAAGTCATTGATCTGCACAAATTCTAGGATTCCGCCGCCTGTGCCAGTTAGGTATGGTCTAATTTCACCAAGAATCTGTTATACAGCAACAACTGTTATCTTAGATGAGGAAATTACTTCGCGCTTTTGCAGCAACAACTGGTGTCTAACGTTATACATATTTCTAAGTGATTCATGTTATGTTCACTAATTACTAGCCTTTGCAACACAAAGAACACGTTGCAATTCAACGAATATACTAGAGCTTTAGAAACATTTGAACTCGTGCACAATCAGATCGATAGGCACACATAAATTGTAACTTATGTGTATGAGTTGTACTTGTACATATCTATATCATGAGTAAAAAATGCAATGTCATTACTCTCACCTTTTCAACATTCTCTTCATTCAACTCGAGGCCAGTCTCCGTGTCGAGGATTTGTTCCACATCCATTATCTCTGGAATCTTATCTCGGAGACGAGTTTCAATCCCCATCCTTAGTGTCATGGTTGAACTTGGACAAGATCCACATGCACCTTGTAGCTTTAGTACCACAACTAGGCCATCAATCTCATGAAGAGCTACATTCCCTCCATCAGCCATCAAGCCAGGTCGGACTTCATCCAATACCTTTTCAACATTTTCCTCAGTCAGTGGGAGAACACAGCTTGGCGAAAGTACAATTCCTTCACATGAATACATTATCCCCAAAATCAGAACTTCCAGTAGACAAAGAAATTGTTTAAACTTAATTAAACTTCAGAAAAGTCTGGAATGATTAAAGCAAAAAAAAATAAAAAAATCTACGTGATTCTATTTACTGTGCTTAACAAGATGCATCAGTGAGCTTCTTTTAGAGCTTAACAAGATGCATTTATTATGCAGTTTCCTTTGGTTTCATCCAATCTTAGTTTTCTAGTTTTCCTTTTAAGTTGTTTCCTCCAAAACAATATTAGAGAGTAGACGTCTACTTTGAGTTGACTGCAAACAAGCCCAGTCGTGTTCTTTGAGGGGGTTTTTAGATTGCTGATGGGAAGTAATATGATTTGGTATCCCCTCCCCAACAGCCAAGCTGCTAAACAATATCTTTTGTCTATATAAACGGAAGAATTCAGCCTGCCTTCATAACATTGCTATTCGCCTTATCAATTATCACGTCTATGGTTGGGAATCAGACCACGTCTTGGCATCTTCTTAAATATTATTCATAGATGTCGAGACAAATTTCACATAGAAAACACAATAGAGCAAGCTTTGTACATGTATACATTCCCAACCATATACAGAGGGGGATTGTTTTTTATAACTTCAGATTTTGTAGTAACATATATATTCAGTACCCCAAATATTAGGCAGACAATTACAAACCACACAAAAGCTTTGTTTATATCATACTCTACAAGATAAGGAACTGGGACTTCAAGATTTTCTTTTTTTGCTAATAAATTACACATGTACCGACCATGAGTCGAACTCTTGACCTCGTGGAAGAGGACAAACGCCCAACCACTGCACCGACCTTTCGAGTTCAAGATTAGTAGTATATGAACATAAACACAACAAACATTGATATTTCTCCCATTTTCATATAAACTTTTTGCAAACATATATAGAGAGTCCGTTAATAAACATAACATACTTTAACAATTATTAAACCAAGATTCCTCTTAAAAATTATTCTCACATTAAAATATGTTCTCCACGTACCATTACCCTATAAAATAAAAAAAGTATAGCACAATACCTGCTGTATGTTGTCTTTTCGGACTGGTACGATGAAATCTAAGCAAGTGTCTAATCTGGAACTGTCCTCCAAGAAATGACTTGTGTTGGAATATACAAGTAGCAGCAGCGCATTTCGAAATATGATTCTGTAACAAACAAGTAATATTTAATCAAAGTGTCATGCATAAAAAGCAGCATATTGTACCTTAAAATGACAACATTCAACACAGTCAGATACAAGAATGAAAAAACACACAAAAGACGTAGGAACCTTGGGAAGGGAGATAGATGAAGATGATGATGAAGTTGGTGTAAGAGATGAAGAATGGATGTGTTGGTGCGTTTGGTTTGAAAGTCGAATCATGTAGTAAGTGATGAGAGTAGAGAAGAAGATTAAGAGTTGAGTTTTAATTGGCTGATGATAACTATACCTTCCTTTTATTCAACTTTTGTGCGGAGCGAAATAAGGACACGCTGGCATATCTGCTTTCGCTGTACTCTTTTAGACCGATTAAAATCATAAATACAATCAAATTAAATACATATAAAGAGATAATCCCTCTCAGCCGCCTCCCTTCTTTCATCCTCTCTGTTAGGGTTTGTCTATTTTCAAGTAAATCGAGGGGAAAGCCCCAACCCCATCATTCTCTTTTATTCTCGTTTATTTCCTTTCAATAAAACCCAATTTTTCGGGTGTTTGTGTGTCTTTCCTCTTGTAGTATGTGTTTTGTCACTCCTTTTGGAGTGTTTGTTATGTTTTTATTTAGTCATGCTTGGGTTTATATGGTGATGGATCTATTGAGGACAAATTTATTGATATTTCTGGTGATCTGCAAAGCCTGCATCGGATCTGGGACGGTGGTGATTATTGCAAGAGCTCACCTTTCACAACTAAAAATTGTTCATCTTTCATGGGTTTATACTTTCGGCATGTCTATAGCTGGTATCCGGTATGTAGATAACTGGGGTGCCTTCGGCATGTCTATAACTGGTGTCCGACATGTAGATAGCTGGGGTGCCGCTTCTCCAATCTCATTTTATGCGATTGGTGTTTCGGAACACTGGGCTAACCATAGTTTTTATGTGATATGGTCAATTGCGATGTTGCTATTTTCAGAGATGCTGCTGCAATTTGGATCGCCTGGGATGTCTTTGATTTCGTTTTTAATTTCAAGAATTTTTAAATTTTATGTGTTAAACGATCAGGAAACAAATCATCTAATTATTTTTAGTATGTTATTTGTTTTATCACCTGGTTGTATCGACAGTTGGGGATTTGTCCCGACTGTACTATATTCAATTTAATGAGAACTTTCTGCATTTGTCAAAAAAAAATAATCATAAATACAATGATCTTGTGGCTCTTCATCATAATACTTTACTTTTTATAAAAAATACTCCCTCCGTTTCAAAATAACTGTCCACTTTTGAAAAAAAAAATTGTTTCAAAATATTTGTCCACTTACACTTTCAATGTCACTCTTAAAATCATAAAATATAGTTTATATTTTCAAGATGAATTCTACACCACACACAATTATTGTATCTCTAGTTTATATTTCCAAGGCTAACTCTCTACCATAAACAATAATGTAGTTAATGTAGTCAACACAATAAATATGATAACTAATATAGCTTTTTCAAGAATGTTAGAATTTCTTAATATGCGTAATTTTTTTAAAAGTGGACAATTATATCGAAACGGAGGGAGTAATTTGTTAAACATTAGAATCACAAAACCATAGCCAACCCACATTACTGAGATGTTTGGTCAATATATCTTATCATTTTACATATTTTCCAATCTTAATATATCAAATTTAATGTCATCTTAGATTAACACTCAAATATTATAACATATAATAGAGTGCAAAATGATTTATTTATATATTTTGAATCAATAAAATTATTTATATAAATATTTATATTTGATCATAATTTTTGTTGGATTCCAATTTTTATTTATAAAACTTATTTTTTTGGTGTGAAAATTTGAATTTAAACATGTTTTTTTTTAAAAATGACCAAAATACTATTTTTCGGAGGTCTCTCGGTCAAAATATCGATTCTAAAATATGCGGTTCTAAATATTCGCCAGATACTTCTAATGGAGTAGTGAAGTATCACGATGATATACCACTTTTGGTGGAGTATCAAGGTATACCCCTTTGTTAATGTAGTATTAGACTATCGGTGGATTATCAAGGTATACCACTTTGTTAATGTAGTATCGGACTGATACTCCTTTCCTGGTGGCATATCAATCACTCATGATACTCCACTAAATATTAAAATATTTATTTTATTATTTTATTATTTAAGACTATACTATATTTTTATTTTATTTTTAATATTTTAGAGTTAAACAATTTTTCATATGGGATTTAGAAATAGTTTTTTAAAAGTGAATTAAAGGAATATCAATTTAGAGTTTAGGATTTAATGTCTAAACCCTAAGTTATGCACCTAAATTTAATAAATTTAAAACTTTAGATGATAATTCACTGACGGAGGAGTATCACACATGTTACTTCACTTACAATGAGTATATGGTCTGATACTTCATCGACAAAATAGTATCACTACGACACTCAAGTGAAAAGCGAGTATCAGGGGATATTCCTTTGACAACGGGGTATCAGGCCCGATACTCCTTTCACTCCACTTGTAGAAAAAAAACATGCAATTTTTTTATTCAATATTCACTACACCACATATAGGCTATTGGAACAATTTCAAAAATATCACAATAAACGTTTTATTGTAACATATTTTCTTGTTTTTGTAACACTTATCTAATGTTACAATAGATTACTCTAACACATTTTTTGTAACATTTATTGAGGTTAAAATGTTGCACGCTAAATTTATTGCAACATTTAGCTACAACGTGTTATCCCGTATTGTAATATTTTATAATTTTATAATCAACTTTTTTCAACAAACACTTTAGTTCCTATTGTAATATTTTCACATTGTATTGGTAATATTTACGTGCAACACTTTTTATAGTCCAGATTTCAATATATTGTTTGATTTTTTCATATACTATTAAAAATTATACCAAAACATAATTTACATTTTAAATTTGCTTGATGGTAAATCTAACAAAACATATGTCAATACAGCCCAAACATAATCGACTTATACTATTACATCATCTTACATCTGATACTTAAGTATAAATGAAAACACATGATCGACTTGCACATAATCCTACATAATATGATAAAATATAGTCTTTTATGTCTAAATATCCAATTAAATGTCTACACATACAAAGAAATAAATTAGTAAAAAGACTGCTAATTTGATGCTAGTTTGATATACACCCACTACACCATAAATTGGATATCGCAACGAAACTGTCAAAAATCGTTGCAATAGACTGCCTTTTTCAGTAAATTTTATAAAATGTCAGATGTACTGCAATTCTTTCCAAATTCGTTACAACTGAGTGTGAAAAGTGGAAAAAAATTAAAGATATTGCAACAGTTTATAAGTTAGTTGCTACAGATTATCAAATTTGGGCTCCAAATCTTTGGCGGGCTCCTAATATAGAAGCGGGACTTCCAAATTTTTTTGTGGGTCAACAAGTCAAAATTAAAAAGTAAATCTAACTTGCAATAATTCAGACAAACTAATATAAAACAAAAATTAAAACTCAATTCAGACACACATACACATACAGAGTGAGAGAGCTTGGCGACGAGAGATACACAAAAAATACACGAGGTTGGCGACGAGAGACTCAAGACTAAGCTCGAATGCTACTGAAGATAAAACTATATACGATTATTTACAATTCGATTTGGGGTTTTATTTTTATTTTTGTTTTATAAGTTTAAAATTTTGGATTTTATGTTAATTATGGTTTATGTTCAGCTCGATTGGGGGGGGGGGGATTGAGTTTAATAAGTGATTATTTTGATTTGGGGGGTTTTGTATAATTAAGGTTCTTATGTTTGAGTTAATTATGGATTTTTTTATATATTTATATTCTGTTAATTAGGAGTATTCACTGAATGTTTGAGTTCATTAGAGTGTATGTGTTTGTTAATTAATGTAAATTAATATTTTTTGCTTTGTTTTTTCCTATTTATTACTAAGCTTGTTGTTTGCTCTATGCTCTTCATATTAGTGTACATTTGTTTTTTAACTAGTGTATATTCTGTTTTTTATAATTTTGTGTAAAATTGTCAAGATGATTTGGGCTCTGCGTCCAATGTGTACTGATGAGTATCGTAAGGGGGTACACGATTTTGTTTCGAATGGGTTTGCGAATTTTGGGGCGGGTGCCTTGTCTGAATTGTGCTGATCATTTTTGACACTAGGTAGATGATGTATATGATTATCTACTACTTAAGGGTCCATATCCAGAATTTGTCAATTGGATATATGAAATTGCAAAACCCAAGTACCAAAAACTTAGTGATGATTGTAGTATGGGGTTTGGCTTAGGCGATGAGGCTTCCTTTATATTCGGGGTCTATAAAATTTACTCGTTTAAGTTTTATTGTTAAGCTTAATGGATTGAAGTGCACACATGGATTTAGTGAGGCTTTCTTTACTGGTAGATTTGATAAAGGATGCCTTCACAGATGTCAATTTGCCTCTATCCTTTAACGCAGCTAAAAGTATGATCAAGGAGTTAGGTCTAGATTACCAAAAAATACATGCATGCCCTAATGATTGCATGTTATATTGGTCTGAAAATGAAAATGAAAATAAGTGCAAAGTTTGTGGAGTTTCAAGCTGGAAAACACCACAAATTGGAGCTCCTAATTCTGTTGACATGAACCCAAAAGGTGATCATAAAATCTCTGCAAAAGTAATGAGATACTTCCCGTTAAAACCAAGGTTGCAACGCTTGTTCATGTGCAAGGCTCCGAATACATGGCATGACATTCAGATAGACGAATCAAAGACAGGAAGTTAAGACATTTAGCCGATGTCGAGGGTTAGAAGTCAATATATGATAGATATCCAGATTTCGCTGCAGAACCTCGAAATGTTAGGTTAGGTTTAGCCGTAGATAGATTTAATCCTTGTCGAACCTTGGGTCTGTCACACAGCACTTGGCCAATTGTTGTGGTAAAATATAATCAGCCCCTTGGATGATTATAAAACTAGATAATTTAATCTGGTCAACGATAATTCCTGGACCTGCATACCCCGGTGATGAGATATATGTGTATATGCAGTCCCTGATTGCTAAGTTGAAAGAATTATGAGATGTATGTACAAAAACCTATGACGCTTTTCATGACAAAACATTTACATTCACGCCAGTCTCACGTGGACAATTAACGATTTCCCAAAGCTATTTTATCGGGGTGGAGCACAAAGGGTAAACTTGGTTGTCCCGTATATAACTATTTCACCTCTTCATCCTGCTTAAAATATAGTCGTAATGTTTGTTACATGAACCATAGGAAATTCCTTCCACCTGACCACAAACTTAGGTCAGATAAAAATAGATTCAACGGTGAAGTGGAGATAGATCTTTGTCCACCACCATTAACAGGAAAGGACTACAAAGAACTGTTACGCGGGTATGAGAACAATTTTGGGAAGCTAAGAAAAAAGAAAAAGGCTACTGATTGTCCATAAAAAAAGAAATCCATTTTTTTTAATTACATACTAGGGTGGTAATTTAGTTAGACACAATCTTGATGTCATACATATTGAAAAAACATATGTGATAAAATATTAGGGATTTTATTAAATATGGATGGAAATACGAAAGATCATCTAAACGCTCGCCTAGATTTGCAAGAAATGGGAATTTGTAATATCCTTCATCCTATAAAATCTGTTGATAACAGTTACTATGAAATCAATCCAGCTAGTTTTGACATGACAAAAAAAGAAAAGGAGAATTTCTGCTCAGTCTTGATGAAGGCTAGATTGTCGTTCGAATGTGCATCTAATAAAAGTCGGTGTGTGCACTTGGATGAAAGAAAGATATTCGGTTATAAAAGCCATGATGCACATTTTATTCTCTAGTATTTACTGTAATTTGCAGTTATCAAGACCTTAAAACCAGAGGTCGCATTACCCTTGATAAGGTTGGGTGCATTTTTAAGGGGAATTTGTGTCAAAGTGATTGAGTTGGAGGGTGTGCAAAAGTTACAAGATGAAATTATTGAAATATTATGCCAACTTGAAACGATCTTCCCACCGGTATTTTTCGATATCATGGTTCATCTGTCGTTGCACTTGTGTAAGGAAATTCAAATTGGAGGACCAGTGCACCTTAGATGGATGTTCAGTATTGAACAATATTTGGCTAGATTAAAAGGCTATGTTCAAAATCGAAGTAAACCAGAGGGGTGCATGGCTGAAGGGTATTTAGTTGAAGAATGCCTAACATTTTTTTTAAGATTCTTAAGCGATGAAGTGAAGAAAAAGACAGAGGAGTAGAAGAATTTAACTTTTGGATATCCCATTAGGGCAAGGAGAAATAACAGTTTATATTGATTTTTAATAAACTGTTATAAAAATCTCGCAAGAACAATATTCTTAAGAGCTTATAGGTTATAGAATACTCGAGTTGTACACACTACAAAGTGAATCTAATCTGTATTTATATATCACACAGCTACAATCAATCTCTATCAATTATAAGATATGTTACAGTATAATTTATCTACTTTCTATACATATTTTAAATCAACAACTACGATCCTATAAATCAGCATATTATGATTCATCCTGTAGCTTTCACTTATCCAATCATATCCGGACAGTCTTCACATCCTGATTGTTAGACAGATCCTGATTGGCTACACATCCTAATACCTCTGTCAGATCTTAACTCGTTTGCAGATCCTGATTCTTGACATAGACAATTTCCAACAATCTCCTTCAATTTATGCTTTGTAGAATAAGCATAAATTCTAAAGTGTTGTCTAGTTCCAAAAACCAGAGAGACAAAATGTAGAGTATAAAGCATATTTTGTTTCATAATTTGATTTTCATATTTCTTGATAAACTCTGTAGTATCTCTGAATAAAGGCTTTAGACCTGTCATCAATCTTCTTCAACATTATCTCCTCTAATATGCTATTCAAGTTCTTTTCATATTCAAATTTATCTGACAGTTGATAGATAACAGCCCTTAAATTTTTGACAGGAGTTCTTTCAATCATCAACTCCTCCAGTGACACATAACAAGCTTTAGGACCATCTGGATTCATGGTTATATATCTCGGTGTGAGGACATTCTCAATCACATCTCATTCCTTCTTCATGTTGACTTCCTGCCTTCTGAAATTTATGTAAGTATGAATGTATGATCCAAAGTATTGTGAACCATTATTCAATATTCTTTTTCTGATAGTTGCAAGAATCATATTAGACCATTCTCTGGAAGCTTCATCTTCAACTGTTAGCAAATAATGAATGTATTTCAGTTCCTTTGTTAACATGATCAATAGTTCATCAAGTGAGAGAACTTGGACTTGATCATTTTGCAATAAGAGTAAGATTTTCTGCTTGAGTTCAGAACCATCATGTCTATCAAGTATAATATTCACAACTTCAAGTCTATCTAAGTGATCAGCAGTAACTTCCGGACCAGGACTATCAGCAAGAGTGAAGTTTAATAACTTTAGATTGACCAATTGAGCTTCATGATGTCCTATCCCAGCTCTTGTAAAAGTTTCATTCAATTTGAGATTCTTGGCTTGTACCAACCAAGAATTTTTATCTTCCATATTGTTGGATCCAGGTAAACCATCTACCTTTATATCTCCAGGAACAAAGTTCATTTCATCATTACAATTAAGATCATCAGCTTTCCTCCATTTGAATCTGTACTTGATCTTTGGAAACACTTGAGCTTTCCTCTCTGCTCTTTCATATAATATCCTCATATCAATACTCCTCCATCTGCTTCTATCAGATCTTCTAAGCATGTTTCTGTATGCTTGATTTGCTCTGTCAACATCAATCCCGATTTTGCCTTCCTGAGCCCTTTCTTTTCTGTCAAAAACCACTTCTTCTTCGTTGAAGTTTTCAGCAATAAATGCTTCAACAATGCAGATAGAATCTATAGATTTTCCCGAAATAGAATTTCTTCTTTTTCAGTTTGAAAAGAATCAAGAATGATTATTACTCTGTCAGTATCAGGAACTGAACTGTCAGGATTTACCCAGTCAGGAACTGAATCATGATTTGCATCTTTGTTGTCAGGAATTGAACTTGTTATAGTAGGAGTAGCTTCGAATTATAGTTGTCTTGATCTTCTAACAAGCTGAGATTCTGGTTCTTCTTCACTTTCAGGAGTGTATAAATTTGGATTAAAAACAGGCATTGGTACAGGATGAAGAAATGAAGGATCAATAACCATTCTGGGACCTTGAGACTGATATATCTCAGGTAATTCCTCAATTCTAACACCACTTGACCTTGTTCTCCTCTTAGTAGGAATAACCGCTTGAATAGCTTGAACAACTTTTCTTTTAGCACCTTTTCTTCCACCCTTACCACCTCTTGCTTTGCCTCTTCCTCTAAAACACTTTGATTTTGTAGTTGACTAAGAATTTCCTCTTGCTGTTTGAGTATTTCATCTTGTGTCATATCATGAAATTTATCAGCAAGGTGAGTGAGTGCTCTTCTCTCAAACATATCTTCCACTCTCTTTTATTTGTGATATAGAGTGATGCTTGCTCCAGATGGAGTTCTGGAAGTTTTATAGAATCTTTGTGCATCTTCAGGATTGTCAATTATCATCTCATGTTTGTCAGGATTAGGATCCTGACTGGTGCTTTTCCATCAGGAATTGAGAGTGAGTAATTGTCTTTTTTCTTGACAGTTTTAGAACTATCTAGAGAGACATGAGTTGACTGAGTGGTTTGAGTTTGAACTCCAGTTCTAGTTTGAACCATCACAGCATCGTATATCTTCTTTTTCTTTGCTTGCTTATCACCATCATCATTATGATTGATATTTTTCCTCAAAACTGATTCAGGTTGACATTTTATCTTTGGTACTACTATTTTCCCCTTTTTGGCATCTACACTTTGGAGAAGAAAGAGAATAACATCCAACTTAGAATTTGTAACATTCTGACCAGCTTCAAGAGCTGTCAGTTTTTCTGACATTTGATCATGTTTTGCTTCCATGCTAAACATCCTTTTCACCAGCCCATTGTGCTTGTTTATACATTTAATAGTCACAAAAAAAATCAGCAAGTTCTTCTCTAAGATCAACATTGTCTTGCTTGAGTGTAGAGACAGAAGAATGCATCCCTTTGACTAGTACTGTAGTGGCCTTGATAAAAGTCTTCATGTTAGGATTAGAAACCAGATGAACAACATGATCAACTATTGACTTTGCAGCTTCCAAAGAAATATCCTCACTTGGTAACCTCCATGAACGATTCTATTCATGAGTTCTGTGGGCATCAAGAACAGGTGCATGACCAGATGATGACCCAAAAGTAGATAATTTAGGTGCTTCAAATCCAGCTTTTAGAGCATCATCATCAGGATTGTCATCATCATCAGAATCACCAAACTCATCATCATTAGAAAATTTCTCAGAAACATCAGGGACAGAGTCAGGAACTTTGCCTTTGAGCTTTAAATCAGGTTTGACTTAGAAGGCTTAGTTACCTGTGATGAACCTGAAAGAATAAAACCAAAAACACCTAAATCTCTCTTTTCTTTTAAAGTGATCTCATCACTTCTCACACATATATTACTTTCAATAGTAATATTTGGCTCACTTTTATCACTCTGATCAACCTCTCCTTTTTCCAGTACAGGAGACTGCCATCTTTTCTCACAATCTCACTAGAAAGGCTCAACTCACTACGAAAAGAAGAAATAAGAGAGGGGAAAAGAGGAGTGGTCTGTAGTCATATAAATAGAGGTATTCCCATTAACATGTCTATTTATAATTATGCTAGCAGATAAATTAGATGTAGAAAAAATTATACCTTGAGTGTTAGATGTTGGACTTTAAACGCAGCGGGGCATGGCAAAACACTTTTACACATACAAAATCCAAATAAAAGCATATAAATCGTGAATACAAATTCGAGGGATCGTATCTAACCTTTTAAAATAATTCGGAGACAACGATCAGAGATCCTTAGTAGTTGCTCCTCAAGTGTGAAGCACTCCACCGGTATCCACCAAGAAAACGATGTTAAGGAGGAGGAAGGAGGTGGAGAGAATTGGGTTTTCCAAACTTTTTGGGTTTTCGGGTTCGATGTGGGTTGGAATAAAATAGGGTCTATAATAGTGTATTTATAGGCAAAATTTTCAGCTGAAATTTTCCCATAAATATTATTATTATTATTATCCCATTTATTATTCTCATTAATAATTAAAACACCTTTTAATCATTAATCTTTTTTCTAAACACTTTAGAAATAATTCTCTCTCTTGATTTAATTTCCAAAAATTAAATCCTTTAATTAATAATATTAAGAACTTTTCTTAATTAATTTATAATCAATTAAATCTCATTTAATCAATTATTAAATTTGCCAATTAATTATTTATTTCACAAATAAATAATTATTTAGCCATTATTAATTAATTCCTCCACCATTAAATCATTCTCTTTTTATGGTGTGACCCTGTAGGTTCAATATTAAGCCGGTAGTAGAAATAAATAATAATAAAACTATTTTATCATTATTTATATAAATTCTCTAATTTATTAAATATGATTAATTAATTAATCACATTTATTCTACATCGTGAGTGATGCTTTTTAACATATTGCGACTATCCGGATAATATGAATTCACTGCTTAGAATACCAAGAACCTGTCAGTGAATAGTTACCGTACAATAAACTCCTTCTACCCTACAATGTCCCGATTAAATATAAGGCATGGATCTCGTGTCAAGCCTATCTAATTCAATCACTTGCTTACCATTTACTATGCGTAGTTCTACGGAAATTAGAAACTCCTTTCTAATTTCATTCACTCTGGCCAGAGATTCCTGAACTAGCATAAGTGGATCACCCTTGAACATTCACTTCCTTCACTGGAAGGGCTAGATCCTTTATTGATCATACACTATCTTCGTGTACAAATTCCTATACCCAGAGGAGCCCTAATAATTGTTCCTGGAGACTAAGAACTAAACCAAAGCATAGTTCAGTGTACACAAGATGACTATGATGACCTCAAGTCTAAGGATACTTGTACAACTATCACTATGTGAACAACTGCTGACATGTGAGTGAACTCCATCAGTTGTTCAGCTGTGCGAGTCATGTTCAGTGAACTTATTCTATAATAAGCACCTACATACTAGCTATAGTGTCACCACACAAATGTCTATGAGAACAGACATCCTTCATAATGAAGCAAGCATAGTATGTACCGATCTTTGTGGATTATTAATTACCAGTTAGTAATCCTATGACCAGGAACTATTTAAGTTTAGAGTTATCATCTTTTTAGGTCTCACTATTATGATCTCATCATAATCCATAAAAAGCTTTACTCTAAACTATGGTATATCTTATTTAAACACTTAAATAGATAGAGCCCGTAATAAAAACAAAATAAGTCTTTATTAATATCAATGAAATCAAAACAGATTACATCAAAGTTATTCCTAAATCCTAATACATGATTGGACTTAGGACATATTCCTTTCAATCTCCCACTTGTACTAAAGCCAATCACTCTGGTATCTAATACCCATCTTGTCTTTATGATGATCGAAGTGACTTTCATAAAGTAGCTTTGTGAGTGGGTCTGCTATGTTGTTATGTGTGTCAACTCTAATTCAATACAATACAAGAAATGTTACCGCGCTCCCACTAATCCTTTTGTAGACACATGGTTCATCTACGTTTTTGATAAAATCAAAATCTTTGATTGTCTCATCAAAACGAATGTTCCATCTTTCGAGAAGCTTGCTTTAAACCACATATGGTTCGCAACAGCTTACACACTAGGTTTTCATTTCCCTTGGAAAGAAAACCATCTGGCCATCTGCCAGATTTCATAGTCGTAGTAAGCAGCATTCGCAAGCAAAATCCGAACTGATTTTAACAGGGCTACAGGTAAAAAGTTTCATCAAAGTCAATCCATTGCCTTTGTTTGAATCCTTTTACCACGAGCCTGGCCTTATAGGTCTCCACCTGGCCATCTGCTATAATCATTCTTTTGTATCCCGTATACATAGATTTCTTTCCGGATTTCATGGCACTATGTCAATTCCTCTGAGTCAACACTACTCATAGCCTCATTATAGGTCACAGGGTCGTCATCATTAATGATCGACAACTCATTGTCATTCTCAATGACAAGGCCATAATACCTCTCAGGTTGGCGAGACACTCTCCCTGATCTATGAATGGGCTGTTCCACAAAAGGTTGTTCAGTCAGAACAGGTGTTTCCACTCGATCTGTAGTAGTTTATGCATCTTGAACTTCATCAAGTTCAATTTTGCTCCCACTATTTCCTTCAAGGATAAACTCCTTTTCCAAGAAGGTAGCATGTCTGGAGACAAACACCCGATGATCGGTGTAAAAGTAATACCCTAAAGTCTCTTTAGGATATCCCACAAAACTACATCTTACGGATCGATATTCCAGCTTATCTGGGTCAACTTTCTTGACATTAGCTGGACATCCCCAAATCTTAACGTGTTTAAGACTCGGTTTCCTTTCTTTCCATATCTCATACGAAGTTTGAGGAACAGATTTGGAAGGCACCATATTCAGTAAATATGCTGAGGTTTCCAATGTATAACCCCATAGGAATACTGGAAGATTTGCATAGCTCATCATGGACCGAACTATGTCTAACAAAGTTCGATTTCTCCTTTCAGATACCAATCTGGAGGCGTCCACTGGGAGACTATACCATTTACTTTGAGATAATCTAGAAACACTCCATTAAAGTATTCACCACCTCGATCTGATCGAAGAGTTATAATACTATGTTTGGTTGTTTCTCCACTTCATACTTATATTCTTTGAACTTTTCAAAGGCCTCAGACTTGTGTTTCATCAAACACATATCCGAATCCAGATCTATCATCTATGAAAGTAATGAAGTATGAAAATCCACCCATGACTTGCGTAGACATTGGTCCACATACATCTGTGTGTACCATTCCTAGCAAATTTGCAGTCCTCTCTCCATGTCTACTAAATGGAGACTGCAATGCCACTATAAAGTGAGATTTTCATCATCCCTTTTCTTTTATTAGTTTGTTCAATCTGAAGTAAATTATGTCACATAAATACAGACCATTATTTAAAGCACCACGTCCATAAAGAATATT
The DNA here is from genome assembly GCF_009905375.1 of Apium graveolens. NCBI lineage: Eukaryota > Viridiplantae > Streptophyta > Magnoliopsida > Apiales > Apiaceae > Apium > Apium graveolens. The sequence goes on along the minus strand of NC_133648.1, from coordinate 312,978,146 downwards.
ATTTCTAAGAATAGAACATTCATTATTCTCAATAATAAATGAAAATCCAGCCAAGTCTAACATGGAATAATATTCCTCACAATCGAGGGAACAAAATAACAATTATTTAAAACAATAGTTTTCCCCGTAGGCATATGTAAATGAAATGATTCTACATCTTCAGCAGCAACTCTTGCTCCATTTCCATCAGTAGAATCACCTCCTCTTCCTCAAGAGTCCTACTTCTCCTTGGATATGAGAACCACAGGCGGTATCTAATACCCAAGTAGAAATTTGATTTAATGACATATTCACTTCTATCATGAACATACCTGAATCAGAAGTGGTAGTCTCACTACCCTTCTTCTTCTTCTTATTCAATTCTGCAAGGTAAACCTTGCAGTTCCTCTTCCAGTGCCCCACCTTGTTACAGTGAAAGCAAACAACTTTGCTCTTGAGGTCTTCAGCTTTTGGTGGAACCGGCATTTTCTCACCTACTTTCTTCTTCTTGGAAGAATTCCTCTTCCTTTTCTTAGGATTGGAACCTTCACCAATTAGAAGAACAGAACTCTTCTTAGGGGGAAAATTCGATTCCGCAGTCTTCAACATGTTGTGGATTTCAGGCAGGCTGACATCCAACTTATTCATGTGAAAGTTCACAACAAACTGCGAGAACGAACTCGGAAGCGATTGCAAGACCAAGTCTTGGCTCAGCTCCCCATCCATGGCAAAACCAAGTTGTCCAAGACGTTCAATCAAATTGATCATCTTAAGTACATGGTCATTCACAGATGATCCCTCAGACATCCTACAACTGAACAACTCCTTCTATATCTCATATCGAGCTGTCCTCCCCGCCACATCATACAACTCTTATAGATGCATTAGGATAGTGTGAGCATCCATATGCTCATGTTGCTTCTGTAGCTCAATGTTCATGGAAGCTAGCATGATGCATTGAGCAACATTTGCATCATCTATCCACTTACGATACACGACATGTTCATCATTATGTGCATCACTAGCAGGTTTAGTAGGCTTAGGTGAGTCAATCACGTATTCCAGCTTCTCAATCCTGAGAACAATTCTCAAGTTTCGAAGTCAGTCAGCATAATTAGGACCAGTCAATTTGTGAGCATCTAGTATGCTCCTGAGTGATAGTGCAGAAGACATAATGTATATTGTAAATCTGTAAATGATAAACACATAACAACACTTAGCAAATATTCGATTTCATTTCAAAACACTATATGAATCGGGTCTTTATTCATAAGTGGCTCCCACTAGTTTTCCTAATTTATTCAACCCCCTACGTGAAAAATTAAGCATTCATAATGCTAGTGGGAATAGGGATCCTACATTCCATTACACAACCCCGGCTGTAGCACGAACCGCCATGCAATGTTCAATAGGCAGACAACTCTTGTCAATTACATCTCATGTTATTCCCTAATTAAACTTTAGCCTCTTGAATAATTGAGTCTCGGCTGTAGCACGACAAACTCAATATTCTAAGTCAAGTCTAACCCAACATTCCGTACAGTTGAATCAGTCCCCAAAGGCCCACGGCTGTAGCACGTACCGACCTTTAGATTCTTATTCATTGTACACATCTCTATGTAATAGACAAGTATTTCTTATTTCGAAATCAAAGCCCTCGGCTGTAGCACGAACCGACAATGATTCAAAAATAAGAACTACTTTTCTATCATGTTGGAAGGCTATGACCGACACAAGCCCGTTGTGTCCTTGGCCAATTACTACTTGATATTATTTAATTTTAGAGGGATTATATTACGTAACAATCATAATCATATTATAAAGAAATTCTTCCTTTTAAATTAAATATTTCAAATCAATAATCAATAATCAGATGATTCCCAGATCGGGTGGAGCATTGTCAAGAGGCGTCACTTAATAACCCTTTCTTACAGATAGAAATCTGTTGTTGACAGAATCATCCTTTCTCTCATATTGAAAATTCCTATTCAATTACGTGTTTCATAAACACAAGAATCTCATGATTGTATTCATAATATTATTATTAAGGTTATGAAACAATTTTACTATACTAGGTTGTCTAACAAACGCCTTATGTTTATTTAAGTTCACCTAAATCTATCATCGCATGATAAACTAAGCATATATCACATATATCAACATTAATAAACATCAAGGTAGGCATGTTACATCATCTAGCACATTAGTCTAAGCATTATACATCTCTATGTATCACGTGAAGTATTTAAAATCAATTAAAACAATCAAAAACAGCTTTAAAACATTTCATGGAAATATAAACAGTTCAAAACTTTTATATAAACTAAAATTGATCACTCCATTAGATCCTTCTCGGAAAAACGAATCCAACGGTATATTGCACGCCCAAAACGGAGTTACGAAACTCCCAGAAAATCAATTTTAAAATCAACAGACGGGCTATAACGCATTACAGGAACGCGTTACAAGCCCTGTAACGCATTTCGGTGATGCGTTACAGCCTTTTAAGCCATTTAAAAGGTGTAACGCATTCCGTGAATGTGTTACAGGTGTGTAACGCATTCATGGAATGCGTAACACCCCTATTTTTTTTTTATTTTATTGTTTTGCAGCAGCCGCCTTCTAATCTCCTCGGTTGCCGTGCAGCCGTACCTGACTCCTCTTTCTTTCCGTGCCAACACAGACAACAGATGACAAACAGCAGTACAAACCACAGATGTATATATATACTTACAAATAATATATATATATATATGATTTATTTAATTACGAATTTAATTGCAACAACTTCAAAAATTCATAATAAATAATCCATACATCATAAAATTATGAAAAAAATACCCAGACGATCTACAACACTTGTAGAACCTAGATCAACATTCAAAATTATTCTGAGAAATGATTTCTCATCAGACAAAATTAATCCATGATATAACTTGTAAAAATCATAATTAATTCATAAAAGCACATAAAATTCTGAAATTTTTACCACAGATCTATATGCATACAACCTATGCTCTGATACCATTGTTGGATTTTAAACGCAGCGGGGCATGGCAAAACACTTTTACACATACAAAATCCAAATAAAAGCATATAAATCGTGAATAAAAATTCGAGGGATCGAATCTAACCTTTTAAAATAATTCGGAGACAACGATCAGAGATCCTTAGCAGTTGCTCCTCAAGTGTGAAGCACTCCACCGGTATCCACCAAGAAAACGATGTTAAGGAGGAGGAAGGAGGTGGAGAGAATTGGGTTTTCCAAACTTTTTGGGTTTTCGGGTTCGATGTGGGTTGGAATAAAATAGGGTCTATAAAAGTGTAATTATAGGCAAAATTTTCAGCTGAAATTTTCCCATAAATATTATTATTATTATCATCCCATTTATTATTCTCATTAATAATTAAAACACCTTTTAATCATTAATCCTTTTTCTAAACACTTTAGAAATAATTCTCTCTCTTGATTTAATTTCCAAAAATTAAATCCTTTAATTAATAATATTAAGAACTTTTCTTAATTAATTTATAATCAATTAAATCTCATTTAATCAATTATTAAATTTGCCAATTAATTATTTATTTCATAAATAAATAATTATTTAGCCATTATTAATTAATTCCTCCACCATTAAATCATTCTCTTTTTATGGTGTGACCCTGTAGGTTCAATATTAAGCCGGTAGTAGAAATAAATAATAATAAAACTATTTTATCATTATTTATATAAATTCTCAAATTTATTAAATATGATTAATTAATTAATCACATTTATTCTACATCGTGAGTGATGCTTTTCAACATATCGCGACTATCCGGATAATATGAATTCACTGCTTAGAATACCAAGAACCTGTCAGTGAATAGTTACCGTACAATAAACTCCTTCTGCCCTACAATGTCCCGATTAAATACAAGGCATGGATCTCGTGTCAAGCCTATCTAATTCAATCACTTGCTTACCATTTACTATGCGTAGTTCTATGGAAATTAGAAACTCCTTTCTAATTTCATTCACTCTGGCCAGAGATTCCTGAACTAGCATAAGTGGATCAGCCTTGAACATTCGCTTCCTTCACTGGAAGGAGTAGATCCTTTATTGATCATACACTATCTTCGTGTACAAATTCCTATACCCAGAAGAGCCCTAATAATTGTCCCTGGAGACTAAGAACTAAACCAATGCATAGTTCAGTGTACACAAGATGACTATGATGACCTCAAGTCTAAGGATACTTGTACAACTATCACTATGTGAACAACTGCTGACACGTGAGTGAACTCCATCAGTTGTTCAGCTGTGCGAGTCATGTTCAGTGAACTTATTCTATAATAAGCACCTACATACTAGCTATAGTGTCACCACACAAATGTCTATGAGAACAGACATCCTTCATAATGAAGCAAGCATAGTATGTATCGATCTTTACGGATTATTAATTACCAGTTAGTAATCCTATGACCAGGAACTATTTAAGTTTAGAGTTATCATCTTTTTAGGTCTCACTATTATGATCTCATCATAATCCATAAAAAGCTTTACTCTAAACTATGGTATATCTTATTTAAACACTTAAATAGATAGAGCCCGTAATAAAAACAAAACAAGTCTTTATTAATATCAATGAAATTAAAATAGATTACATCAAAGTTATTCCTAAATCCTAATACATGATTGGACTTAGGACATATTCCTTTCATTAGAAGCCATTGGTATTGTTTTGAGTGGAGGTACCAAGATGGCTCCAGTATTATCCTTAGCAGTGACCAGTATATCAGGATTTGTAGAGTCAGGAACAGCTGGATCAGGAACTGACCTTGTGTTAGGAATTGGCTGCGTGTTAGGAATTGATCCCATATCAGGATTTGATGCTAAGTCTGTAATAATACTTTGAACTGTTGGTTCTTGTGGGACTTGAGGTGTGGAAGCTTCTTCAATCCTTTGAACTGAAGGTTCTTATATGCTTCCCTCAAAGATGGGATCATTAATGACAACATCCAGTTGAGCAATGTGCTTCTGATGAGCTTCCCTTTCCTGTACTATCTTCTGAATATCAGCATCCACAAAAATATGACTCCCTTGAGCAATGTCAGGAATAGTCTATTGAATTTCAGTGCTTGCACCTACACTTTGAGCAGGGGGTTCTTGTGTAACAGAGGCATTAACAGTTGCATCTTCATATTGAGAATATGGTTCTTGTATATTGTACCCCTTATATGGATACCGCAACTTGGACTATTTTCTGACATACACTGTGGTGTTATCAGCTTTTCTTTTAGGAGAAGAATCCAGTCCAACTTCCTTAGCTAATTCTCTCACCCTTTCATAAGAAATTTCAATAAATTCTTTTGGTGAGGAATCAGGATTTGACTGATCAGGATCTGAGATCAGTTCATGAGGAATTGATTGAGCCTTATCAGGAACTGATGAAGTAATGTCAGATTTGCAGTTTTCCGATCAATAGAAACTTTAGCTAGAACTTCTAATTTGTCTTTTTGTTGCTTACCTTGAACCGTGTCAGCTTCTTTAATTAGTATTCTTTTCTTTGGCTGAGGACTAACAGCTACAGTTTCAGTTCCGTCTTCCACTATAGTAGCACCAGTAGTCTCCACTGGTCTAACGAGCATTTTAAAAATAGCTGGGCCATCACTATCAGTATCTGATGGCTCATCTACCAACTTAACATAAGTTGTAGTCCTTCTTTTCTTTCCAGCTATATTCTCTTTGATGCTTGTTGGTGGTGGTACACTTTTATTCCCTGCTCCACCTTGTTTCTTCACTGATGTAGGTAAAGGTGAACCAACCCTTGGACCCGATTATCTCTTAGACACATCAGTCTTAGCTATTGGTTTTAATTTTATAACTGATTCCTTTTGAGAAGAATCAGAGGTAATATTGTGTTTAGATTTAGTGGGTGAAGAAGAGACAATTAGGTCAGGAACAGGGTGGGATGTGCCTTGTTCCAAATTGTATGAATTTGAGTATTTGTGAGGCATTTTGTTAGACAGAATACCTACATTTCCCTTGGCAAATTGGTACTCCTTCTCAAACTGTCTTCCCTTTTTTCTAAATCAATCGTAGATTTGGAATTGATTTGAAATATCATCAACAATTCATCTTTTTCAAAACTTTCGTCAAGAAAAAGATATGTAAAAATCAATTGCAAAAACCTAGTGTAACCTACACCACCAGCTTTATCACTAAATCTAGCTAGTGTTATCATAAAAAAATGACCATATAACAATGAATAACCTAGCTGCAATGAAGATAATGGAAGGGTGTCAAAGTTATATACCTTATTTAGAAAAGCTCTACTTATGCAACCAAAATAGAAATTCCATTCTTTTCTTAGCTTGGTTTTGAACATCTCCCTAGCTTTAGTGAACTCAGTTCTATGGCCAATCTCGCTGACCCATTCAAAAAGTGTTGCATTATGGGTTACAACAGGTGTCCTGCCATTCAGTGCATACAATTACAAAGCTTTCTCAACTATATTTACATTGATATCATATTCCTTATTTTTTAAGTGAACATAATGACCCCTTTCTCAGCATCAACAATTGAATTCTCCCAAATCTGCATTACTTGTTTAAACCAGATTCTAGATGGACCAGTGAGAGCATACCCAATATCACTTTGGGCTAAAAAGTCTTGAATCATTCTGAACTCATCATGAATTCCAATTTCAAACAAATGGGCTTTAAAGTTTGTAGTAAGAAAAGTCTTGTGATTAAACACATACTTAACATCAGAGAAAATGGAGACAAAATCAATGGTGGCCATTTGAAAATTAGGGTTTTGAGATGAAAAACTTGGGTTCAAAAATTTGCAGTGAGAGAGATGAAGATTAGCAGTTTGTGTATATTGTGTGTATAATATGAATGTGAATAGTGAATCGGGTACTAATGGTATCAGTAAAAGACTATAAGACAATAATACATATGGTATGTTTTAATTGGATGGAATTATTAGTGGCACAGATAAAGTGTAATTCTTGTTAATAATGCACGACTTTTAAGGAGCATATATGTGTTACTGCGCCTAATAACTAGCAATTAAATTGCCACAATTATCCAAATTACAAACGGCTCTATAAATATGCACACAAATAATTCTCAAATATACTCAATTTAAATCAAGTACTAATCAGGAAAAATAATTGAACAAAATCATAAAAGACTCACAATCAGTATCAGATTTGATTACATCATCAGGATTTGATACATCGAGAATTAACATACCTTGTCAGGATTTGACACGTCAGGAATTAACATACCTCATCAGGAATTGACTAAGTGTGACATGATTTGATGTGTCAGGATTTGACTGATTCAGTCAGGATCTGACAAATTAAATCTTTTCATAGCTGACCATTCCAATCTCATGTAGTAACTTTCCAAAGGTTGCTTCTGGTAATGGCTTGGTGAAGATATTAGCTACTTGTTGATCAGTTGGAACAAAGTGAAGCTCAATTGTTCCTTCCATGACATGCTCCCTGATAAAATGATATCTAATATTGATACATTTTGTTAGTGAGTGTTGCACTGGATTACCTGTCATAGCAATGACACTTTGATTGTCACTGTAGATAGGGATCTTTGAGTAGGACAATCCATTGTCCAATAGCTGATTTCTCATTCAAAGAATCTAAGCACAGCAACTGCCAGCTGCAATATATTCAGCTTCGGCTGTAGATGTAGATATTGATTTATGTTTCTTGCTTTGCCAAGTAACCAATCTACCACCCAAATACTGACATCCACCTGAGGTACTCTTCCTGTCAATTTTGCATCCTGTAAAATTTGCATCAGAATAGCCAACTAGATTGAAATCTGATTCTCTTGTATACCACAAACCAAGAGATTGAGTCCCCTTTAAGTATCTCAGAATTCTCTTCACAACAACCAAATGAGGTTCCCTAGGCTTGGCCTGAAATATTGCACACAAATAGGTTGCATACATAATATCTGGTCTAATAGCAGTTAGATATAACAATGAACCAATCATACCTCTGTAGGCAGTACCATCAATTTCTTTACCTTGGTCGGGATCTAGCTTTATAGCAGTGGCCATTGGAGTTGCAGCAGTTGTACTTAGGGGTGAACAAAACCGAACCGAAACCGAAAAACCGAACCGAACCATGCTAATTCGGTTTGGTCCTGATTTTTCAGAAATTCGGTCTATTCGGTCCGGACCGAATAGACCGAAATAAAATTCGGTTCGGTCCGGTTCTTTTAAAAAATATTTCGGTCCGGACCGAATAGACCGAATAGACCAAATTATAAATACTATAATTTTATATTATATACATTGTATATACATCTTAATAATTATAATCATAATTTTTAATTTTTAATTGTATTTATACACTCATATTACTCTATATATCACCTTACTTTAATTATATTTTAGATTTTCTAATTTTTGGTTTAAAATTTCAATAAAATTTTATTTTTTAAAAAAGTTTGGTCCGTTTGGTCCAAAACAATTCGGTTCGGTCCGGTCCATATTACAATTTCGGTTCGGTCCGGTCTAAGGAAAAATGATAATTCGGTTTTCGGTCTATTCGGTTCGGTCTGGTTTTGGACCGAACCGACCGAATGCTCAGCCCTAGTTGTACTCTCTTGTATATTGAATCTAGTCAACAGATTCTTTGTGTACTTAGACTGATTAATAAAAATTCCTTCATCAGTTTGTGTAACTTGCAGTCCAAGAAAGTAACTCAACTCTCCCATCATACTCATTTGGTACCTTGACTTCATAAGATCAGAAAATTTCTTGCACGGCTTGTTGTTATTAGACCAAAAAAAATATCATCAACATAAATTTGCACCAAAAGCTAATCACTACCTTTATTTATGTAAAACAAGGTTTTGTCAATAGTACCTCTTTTGAAACCACTTTCAATCAGAAATTTGGCAAGTGTTTCATACCAGGCCCTTGGTGCTTGTTTGAGTCCATATAGAGCTTTGTCAAGTCTGTACACATGATTTGGAAACTTTGGATCTATGAAACCAGGTGGTTTCTCAACATACACTTCTTCTTTTAACTCTCCATTCAGAAAAGCACTTTTGACATCCATATGAAAGACTTTGAATTTCTTGTGAGCAGCATATATCAAGAAAATCCTGATAGCTTCCAGGCTTGCCACATGAATAAATGTTTCATCATAGTCAATGCCCTCTTGTTGTGAATATCCCTTTACAATAAGTCTAGCTTTATTTCTGATTATTATGCCATCTGAATATGTCTTATTTCTAAAAACCCATTTTGTACCGATAACTGATTTGTTCTTTGGCCTTGGAACCAGTATCCACACTTCATTTCTTTTAACTCATTCAACTCTTCCTGCATTGCTTGAATCCAGTCAGCATCCTTGAGTGCATCCTTTACTTTCTTTGGTTCCTCCTTAGAAAGAAAGTTGTGATAGAGGAATTCATGTTTAGTTGCACTCCTTGTTTAAACTCCAACATCAAGATTTCCAATGATAAGATCAGGTGTGTAATCTTTTGTCCATTTCTCAGCTTTTGGTAGTTCAATCTCCGTTCATGATGTTCCCCCTACATAAGTGCTATCATTTTCATGTGAAGCTCCCCCTGTATCAGTGCTGTCATTTCCTGATTGAGAAAAGCTTCTATTTGAGAAATGTTCACCAAATTGATCTTGATCTCCAGTTAAATGACCATTTCCTGATGAGTTATCAGTTGATGTGCTAGAAGAATTTTTAGTTGATCCAGTATTTCCTGATTCATCAAAATTATCAGGATTTGATTCACCAGAGTTGTGACTGTATTGATGTTGCTCCCCCTCAATATTTTTATCTTCAATAATCAATTCTAGATCAGGATCAGTATCAGTATCATCATCAGCATTTGACTCAGTATCAGGATTTAATTTGTTGTCAGAAGTTAATTTATCATAATGATTTGACAAGTCATCAAGATTTGCATCAATTCCTGACTTGAGTCTTTTGTTTGCAAAAAGAAGTTCTTCATGAGTGTCTTCTTCAAATCCATGAATTTTCTTGTCATCAAATGAAACATGAATTGATTCAACAATTATTCTACTTCTCATATTGAAAACTTTATAGGCTTTTGATGTAGGATATCCAACAAAAATACCTCATCTTTTCTTTCAAATTTTCCAAGCATTTCAGGATGTGTTCTAAGAACAAAACACTTACATCTAAAGATATGGAGATGTTTTAAGCTTGGCTTCTTTTTCTTAATCATTTGATAAGGAGTTAATCCATGTTTGTTGATCAGAGTCAAATTCTGTGTGTAGCAAGCAGTGTTGACAGCTTCAGCCCAAAATTATGTTGGTAGATTAGCTTCCACAAGCATAGTCCTTCCAGCTTCAATCAGTGTCCTGTTTTTCCTTTCCACAACTCCATTTTGTTAAAGTGTTCCATGAGCTGAAAATTGTTAAGAAATTCTCTTATATCTGCATAGCTCATCCATCTTGTTGTTTCTGAACTCAGTCCCATTGATTTGCACTTTATACTTAGAACCATTTTCAATTAGTATCAAGTGATCCAAAAGTACTTCCCCTGCCTCATTTTTACTGTGCAAGAAAAACACCCAAGTAAATCTAGTATATTCATCAACAACAACTAGAGTATACCTTTTCTAGTTAATTGACATGAAATTCATGGGGCCAAAGAGATCCAAATATAGTATTTGATATGGCTTCTTGATGGATGATTATGATTTACTTTTGAATGAGGTCCTTCTTTGTTTAGTTGTTGACATGCATCACACAAACCATCAGGGGAGTAAAACATGTTTGGTAGACCTATCACCAAATCTTTCTTCACCAGTTCATTGAGATTATTGAAGTTGAGGTGAGAAAGCTTCTTGTGCCAATTTTAACTTTTATCTACTGGTGCCTACCAAACAAGTTTCAGGACCATCAGTATTTGTATAAAGTTTGGCTTCATAGATGTTTCCATGTCTGTAAGCTTTGAAAACAATCTTCTTTGTGACTTTATGAACTACTTCACAGTGAGTATCATAAAACACAACATAGTATCCTATGTCAGTAATTTGACTAATGCCCAACATGTTGTGCTTCAGTCCTTCTATAGAAGCTATATTTGAGATGATGACATTTCCAATTATTATATTGCCATATCCCAGTGTTTTTCCTATATTTCCAATATCGTAGGAAACCATTGGGCCAGCCTTCTCCTCATATTCTGACAACATGGATTTAGTTCCAGTCATATGCGCAGAACAACCACTATCCAGTACAAGCACATTCTTCTTGTTTCCCTATAATCAGACATATGAAAAATAGTTAGCATTTTTAAGAACCCACACTTGTTGGGTCCTTTTTGACAACTTATGTATTTTTACAGCAGAAGACTTTCTGTCAGGAATTGACCCATCAGGATTTAATCCATCAGGAATTGCTCTATCAGGATTTGTTCCATCAGGATTTGTCTTGACAGTTTTAACTCTATAAGATGTATGCACATTCGATTTAGTAGTTCTATTTTAAACAACAATTTTATTAAACTTAGGTAAAGAATCATAATTATTGTGATACAAGTCATGATAATCTTTACATGTGTAAATAGAACGCCAAATGCTACCACAGTGAAAACAAGGGTTATGTGGTTTGTAAAATACTGATCTACCACTATTATCAGACTCAGGAATCTTAGTGGCTTTCTTTTTAATCTTCCTGCAATCAATAGCAATATGATTAGTATTTTCACAGTTAAAACAAGCTTTTCTAGGAGCATCAGAAACGTACTTATAATTGCTAGTCTTGTTTATTCCCTGTTTTCCATTTCTATCTCTTTTATCACTAGATTTGTGAGTCCTAGCAGTTTCTTCACAAATTTTCTTGTCTAATTGATTCTTAGAAAGAAGTCCTATATTCTTGCTTTTCTTCTCTTTTATTTTAGGCTCTTCTTTCTTTCTATCAGAGTTCTTAGAGGTAAAACCAACTTCATAAACATACTTCACTCCATTTTTATTAGTTCTGACCAACTTAACAGGAGTAGTGTTATTAATAATCTTATTAATATTCCTATCAGTAAATTTATTATAACCTAGACATTCTTTCCAATTCTTATCACTGATGAAATTATGAACCTTTCTTCCTGAAGTCATCCATGTTTTAAATACCTCTCTCTCTTTCTCAAGAACTGCCTCTAGCATGGCATATTTAATGTTCATTTGAGTTTCATTATGTTGGGCCCTTTTACATGTCTTTTCATTTTCATTCATGCATACTAACCCAGCTTCTAGATGATCATTTCTTTTCTTAAGTTCTTTATTTTAAGCCACCAAAAGATCATTTTCAATGGACTTACTTTTAAAAGTGGCATGTAGAGAATATAAGAAAGTTTTTAGTTCAGACAAATTATTAGTGTCAATAGGGAAAACAACCGAAGGTACCTTATCAGTTCCTAGCACATCCTCTCCATGAGTTGCCATGAGTGCGTAACATTCTTCATCATTGTCGGTTCCTGATGAGTCTATCCAGTCATTGTTGGAGTTTGATGTGAATAAAGCCTTTCCAGTTGACTTGAAGCACTCAGTAGCCAGATGCCCCCTTTCATTGCAGTTGTAACAAGTCACTTTAGCTTTATCAAACTTCCTTCCCTTGGAGTACTATTCCTCATTCTTTATGAATTTGCCCTTTCTATCACCAGAGTAATTTATGTTAAAACCACCTTTCCTTTGTGGTTTTTCAAACCTCATCCTTTGAAAGCCTTTCACCAGCATAGCAGCCATTTGAACCATTTGAGGATCATCTAATTCAATCTCAGAATCCTCATCAATATCTGTGTCAGGATCTGATGATTCATCAATATCTAAATCTTCCATAATGTTCCTTCTTCTAGACCTTTCATTCACTCTTTCCTTTCCTTTGTGAGTTTTAACATTAAGAGCCAAAACCTTCATTATATGACCTTTGTTATTTTTCCTCTGTTGAATCTCCAAGTCATGGGTTTTCAGCATTCCATAGACTTCATCCAGTGTCAATGAGTCAAGATCATATTGATGCTTGATTATAGAGGCTTGAGTATCCCAATCTTCAGGAAGAGCTCTCAGAAACTTTGTGTTTCAGTCTTCTCTATCATACTCTTTGCCAACCAATGATAGATCATACAATAGTGTCATGAATCTATCATATATTTCATAAATTGACTCATGAGCCCTTGAATTAAATTGTTCATATTCTTAAACAAGAACAACTCTTGTATTCTTCTTTATTGCCATTGTACCTTGGAACTGTGTCTCCAAGACATCCTATATTTCTTTTGCAGTCTTGCAAGCAATTACCCTGTTGGACATCACATTATCCAAACTGTTGTGAAGAATATTCCTGATTTTTGCATCTTTAAGCATTGCAACTTTCTCGGGATCTGACTATTCAGATTTTTCTTTCCTGATATAGTGTTCAGGAACTTCTTGTGTCATCGACACAAGCTTCTTAGGATAATAAGGCCCATTATTGATGATATCAATATATACATCATCAATAGCCTCAAGGAACATTAACATCTTTACTCTCTATATAGAGTAATCAGCTTTCCTTTGGATATGAATTTTCATGCTTTCATACTTGCTTCCAGACATATTTGATCTTTTCAAGTTAACAGTTAATTTGACCGCTCTGGTAACATTTATTTCCCAGTAAATTAATTATTTAAGAGGGGTTGGATACAATTACTAAAACAAATCGATTAATCACATAAGTAATGTAATAATAATAAAGCACAGATGAATCAAACAACAATTTATATTGATCTTTAATAAATTGTTACAAAACTCTCTCAAGAACAATATTCTTAAAATCTGCTAGGTTATAGAATACTCGAGTTGTGCACACTAAAAAGTGATAACCTAATCTGTGATAATATATCACACAACTACAATCAATCTCTATAAATTACAAGATATGTTACAGTATACTCTATCTACTTTCTGTACATATCTAAAATAACAACTACGATCCTATAAATCAGCAGATTCTGATTTATCATGTAGCTTTGACTTATCCAATCATATCCTAACAGTCTTCACATCCTGATGCATATCCTGATTGTTAGACAGATCCTGTTTGGCTACGCATCCTGATACCTTTGCAGATCTTGACTCCATGGCAGATCCTAATTCTTAACATAGACAATTTGTAATAATCTCTCCAACTGTTAATTTGCATTTTCAATATATGAAATTAATTTAAGATAGAACTGAAAAGAACAAAAGTATATAGAGAACTGAGTTCTCAATAAGTCTAAATAACTTCTCGACAAGTCATTTTGAGACTTCTCGATAGATTTCTCGATAAGTCTTTTTCATGAGTTCTCGAAGGACTTCTCGACAAGCCTCATTATGACTTCTCGATAAGTCTTGTAGAAATCTCGACATATGTTCATTCATAGAGTTCTCTACAAGTATAAATTATAGACTTCTCGATAACTTAGAACTGAAATAATTTAATTTAATAAATTATTTTAGTAAAATACTTTTAATATAAAATTATCCTAATTTTATTTTGATTTATTCAAATAAAAATTGGAAAAACTCAGTCCATTTAGGACAAACTGGGTATTTAATCTACATCTCGATAAGTCACAATCTAGTTCTCGATAAGAGTCAGGAAGTGACATCTCGATATGAGTTTATAATTGACATGACTTCTCGATAAGCAAATCTAAACTGTTTAGTCTACTTCTCGACAAGTCACTTATCTTTTTCTATAAATAACCAGACATCTCGACATAACCCCTCTTTACGCTTTCGAGATCTCAAATGACCTAGTTTTGCTAATCTTCACCATTCTCTCTCATTTCAAGTTCTTTCTCTCTCAAATTTCTTACAGATTCAAATCCATACACTTACAATGGTTGCAAACAATATTATAGTTGTTATTCCAAAGGAGGGTACCAACTACGTCATTTTTACTGATGCTAACCAAGCTCTTGACAGTTTCAAGAGTTTTGTAAAGTTTTTGTCTGAGTCCTATCTTGCAGGAGCCTTGTTTGCTAATCATATCCTGTACCTGGACGTGCTCAATGAGTTTTGGAACTCAGCTGTGGTAAACTGCTCAATTCAGGGAAAACAGGTGAAATTTGATGTAAATAATGTCAATCAAGCATTGGACATCCCTACAGACAGCATGGTGGAGGTACCAACTCAACATGAAATAGCCGAGTTTATGGATTTCATAAACTTCAGTGAGAAGATCAACCTTGCCAGCTTGAACAAGAAGAATATCAGGAGGGAATGGTCATTTCTTTTTGACTCCATTGTGAGAGCATTCACCTGCATGAAGACTGGATATGACAATATATCCAATGTAGTACAGAAGCTGGTGTTCTTCATGACATACAACAAGCCACTCAATGTTGGGGAATTGATCCTGGAAGAACTCAGCACAAGGCTTACAATGCCTTTGGCTACTAGAGGTATGGAAATTTTCGTTCCTAGGTTTATTATGTCTACTTTAAATCATAAAGTTGCATACATACATTTACTTAATGGTATTGATAGAACTAAAATAGGCAACTATAAATAAGTGTCCAAAATTCTATTTGGCTCACTAATTACAAAGAATAAGGTGAAGGTAGGTCTAAATCTCACTAAATTTATGTTGGAGAGATTTAGAACCTATCCTTACCCTATGCCTGACATGAGGTCTAGTGCCATACCTAGTACAATTATGGCTCATGTACTTGTGGAAGTACAAACAAAGGATAACCAACAGGGTCCTTCCACAATTGAGACCAGTTATTCTCTACCATTAGAAGCTAGGGAATAAACCACTTCATCCTCTCAAAAGGGTGAAGTGAGTAAAAAGAAGAGAAAGAACGCACCCCTAATTGTAATTTCTGAGAGTAGTGATGAACAAACATAAATAGAGTCTCACCTAGTCAGAAAACTAAAAAGACTAAGAAAGCTGAGTTGACCACTCAAGAAACCACCTCTGCATCTTTCCAAAAGGATGCAGTTGTAAAAGAGGGAATTAAACAGACTCTAGAAGCATCCTCTCAACAGGGTGTCTCTATTGAATCAAACATTCTCCCAAATGCAATCTGTAAAGAGCCTGCACCCCAACTTGAGCACTCTCAAGTTGGTGAAAGGAGAAATTTAGCTGGCACACAAAAAAAGGCACATCACTTGAAACTCCCTCATTTACTCAGTGGCTGTTGCAAACACTCAATTCTAATCTCACAAATCTTATTTCACAAATTTCTTCTTCCGACAATGAAAAACTTGAATCCTCATCTCAAGTTTTTCCAAAATCAAGTGACACAGTTCATGAAACTGTGCTCACCACCCAGAAACTACATTTAGTTGGTGAGAGGCTACATGCTGGGGTAGACCTTGATGACATCAACAAATACACAGGGGTTTCATCAATTTTAACTGAAGACCTTGTGTAAAACACTCAAGCACCTTCATGTTCTAAACAATCTTCACATATTGACAGGTTTGAGGGTAGTACTCCTGAGGGGGGAGCTATCTAAATCCTCTCAAATACAATTGGAGGTTTATCTAGCAGAGAAAACTCCCCTCAAAACCTAGCTGAAATTGCATTATCAATTGAAGCTGGGAGTATAATTGCCAATGATCCATCTATTGAGGAGGAAAGTATAGCACATTCAAGTGCCAGTTTTGCAAGAAGAACAAGGGTTTGCGACCATGGTACATGACAATAACCTGGTCAAATCCCCTCCAATTCAAATAGAGGTTCCCATTATTGGTGAACAACACACTGTCACAACCACAGTTCAAACTATGAGTACAACCGTGACTTCTTTCACAGGTGTTCCTACCTTCATACCCTCTACCTCAAACACATCTCACCAAACTCCTATTCAAAACACCTCAAATACAACTGACCAACCTTCTACGTCAAACACCAACCCTCAACCCTCACACCTCATAGCTCAATGAATGCAAGATGCTCAAGCCCAACCAACAACTGTCAATGATCTTTTGGTTGAGCAATTGTAGGCCTAGCTAATATCACCCAATAACTCCTCACTACAGATATGTCAAACCAAGACTATCAAGCAATACTACTTTCTTACATGGAGGATGTTGAAGAGCAACAGGA